>NW_024882878.1:0-179246 GCF_019059575.1 Amphibalanus amphitrite | reverse complement strand
ATAGAACACTTAACCATGTAATTCTGTTAACATTACATGGTTATGCATGAGAACATAAATTTGGCCGGGGCGTCGCAAGTCCATCTACGACACGTCGCAAGTTACGACACATGTCCCGTCGCAAGTTGTGTCGTAGCGAAAAAGGAGGGATGTTGAGGAAAGAGGGGTTTGTCGGAGGATACGACAGAACGTAGCTACGACGAGGCTTAAATACCCGCTTTACTCGAGAATTTAACCCGCGCACCGACGGGGGGGGGCGGATATCCGCCCCCCTGAGGTTTTTCGCGAATAGCGGGAAAACCGTGGCGCGTAGCGCCGCGAAATTTGGTATGACTATTCCCTTATCAATTTTACACATGGTGTGCAAGTTTGAACCTCCTACCTTTCAAGGTCAGGTCACCAGGTCACTTTGAATGACCCAACCTCAAGTCACTTTTTTGCAACTTTGTCACCGTGCCAGAGCTACAGTAGATGTCGGAGGCCTTTGAAAGTCGCAGGATGTTATTAGGTCATTAGTAGCTACAATTTGTATATCTCGGAATTTTGATATCGGTGACCTAAGGTCAGGTCAATTTCGCGACCTCCCCATTATAAGTCAATGGGGGAAAAATCAACTCCCTGTTTTTACCACTAAAACGGGTCGGAATGGCCCCATATACCATACATGACTTCATATACGATCAACCTTCACTACCTTGAGGTCTGTTTTGCTGTTGGGCAGCTGTGAGGTCATGTGACGTCATCAAAGGTCACCAAAGGTTTTTGGCCAATAACTCCGTACAGGAACAAGATACAGACGCGTGGATGGTCTCATTGTGTTCAGCTCGTCAAGACGCATCGAATGATATACATGATGACCTCGAGGTCACGTGACCTGAGGTCAACCTTTGACCTTGACCTTTCGAGGTCAACATATATCATTCGATGCGGATTGACGAGAGGATCACGATGAGGCCCTTAGTTTGTTCCTATCTCGACTAATTCGAAAGTTATTCGAGAAAAACTATCTCCATATTTAGCGCCGCCATTTTGACTTTTTCGACCCCTGTGACGTCATTTGACCTGACCTGAAAATGACCTTAGTAAAAATTGTAGATCTTGACCGTGCGTATCCGATGCCGTTTACCGCTTGTCGCTATCTTGCTTCGTTCTCGAGATCTCAGGGGGGGGGCGGTCATCCGCCCCCCCCCCCGTCGGTACTAAGTTGGCGCAGACCCCCGTCGGTGCGCGGGTTAAAAGGCTACACGATCAGCTGATCCCGTAGTAAACGTCAGTAAGGTCGAAAACTCTATCACGCATAACGGAACATTCGCCTTTCTGGTTTGAGAGCTTATGAGACAGCCAGGTCAAGCATGTTCTCTGATTCTGAAGCTTTGTCTCAACTGGGTGACTTGTGATCGCTAACGCTCACATAATTTGCCATAAAATTTGGGGTCGATCACAGGAGATTCGTGGCTAAAGAGCATCTAGAAGCTATGCTTTAGAAGAAATGAGTTCAGAGAGTTTGAAGTCACAGAGAGGTAAGAGAGTTGAAGTTGGAGGTCACAATTGGAGGTTACAGAGGTCATCTGGGACACGTCAGGTCACAGAAGTCAACTTGGGGACAGTCAGGTCACAGAGGTTAACTTTGGGTCATCACAGAGCTCAATTGGAGGTCAACTGGGACACGTCAGGTCACAAGAGTCAGCTTGGGGTCATCAAAGAGCTCAATTGGAGGTCACGGAGGTCATCTGGGACACGTCAAGTCACAGAGGTCAACTTGGGGTCATCACAGAGCTCAATTGGAGGTCATATGGGTCATCTGAGATACGTCAGGTCACAGAGGTCAACTTGGGGGTTATCACAGAGCTCTATTGGAGGTCATGGGGTCATATGAGACACGTCAGGTCACAGAGGTCAACTTGAGGTCACCACAGGGCTCAATTGTAGGCCATCTGGGGACACTTCAGGTCACAGAGGTCAACTTGGGGTCATCAGAGACCTCAATTTGAGATCAGCTGGGACACGTCAGGTCACAGAAGTCAGCTTGGGGTTATCAGAGGTCACTTAGAGGTCATAGAGGTCATCTGGGACACGTCAGGTCAGAGAGGTCAACTTGGGGTCATCACAGAGCTCAATTTGAGATCATCTGGGACACGTCTGGTCACAGAGGTCAGCTTGGGCTCATCACAGAGCTCAATTGGGACACGTCAGGTCACAGAGGTCAGCTCGGAGTCATGAGAGAGCTCAATTGGAGGTCATATAGGACTCGTCAGGTCACAGAGGTCAACTTGGGGTCATCACAAAACTCGGAAGTCATCTGAGACACGTCAGGTCACAGAGGTCAGCTCGGAGTAATGAGAGAGCTCAATGGGAGGTCACGGAGGTCATCTGAGACACGGCAGATCACAGAGGTCAACTGGGGTCATCACAGAGCTAAATTGGAGTCATGGGGGCCATCTGAGACACGTCGTTTTTGGAATTGGGAGAATCTTTTGGGGGATGCCCCTCGCAACGTCCAAGATCGCCTTTCTGGACTCGCCAGTAGTTGCTGGAATGATATAAGGCTGCTTTGTATCCCTGAATACCCCAATGAATTTGAATATAACATATTATGCACCATTTTTAACACTCGCTGGCACGGATTGAGGCCTCACAGATGACCCGTCGGTTCAAGCTCTATAACTCGCGTTAGCGTCAACGGATTGTAACCAAATTTTAACTCAAGTTCAAACAATTTTACACTAACCATGTAAATTTCGTGACCATGGCCCGAATGACCTGTGACCTGTGACCTCTTCCTCAAAGCAAGGTTAGCTTACGACACAACTTACGACTGCTATTTCAAATTCGTAAGTTGTGTCGCAAATCAGGCAACTTGCGACAGGCTTTACTACTTAAAGGGACTATCCCACCTTTAACATGGGGTTTGAGTTGAGATAGCCAAGTTTGCGGCGAGGTTCAGAAACCTATATCTATCTAGGTTGCAACCCCCGCGGCCTCCTGGTGTTGAAGAAATTCGTTCCCTTCATTTGAAAATGGGCCTTGTACAAGGCCCTATCTTCAACATGGAGCGACCGTTAGTGTGACGTCACCTCGTTTAGTCGTTCTGATTTAAATGGGTTTGTTCGTTGAAAAATCGCTTAAAACTTGGTCTGAACTTTGTTGTGGTGCCTACAAAGTAAAAAGAATCTGCTTTATGACAGTAATGTGGCCTGGGGAAGGAGGTAATTTTGGGCTGTGACGTCACATATTTGAAAGTTTGTGTTTGGAATATGGGAAGTCTAAGATGTTTAATGAAAAATAAATGCCAGAACCGTGTTCCTGGTCATCCAATCTATAAAGTCGGGCACAATTTAACTGGTTTTAATAACATTTTAGAAGGTGGGATAGTCCCTTTAAGTAACGCTACTCATCGATTGATCCCTCCAAAAACGACTTACTACACAACTTGCGACACGTCGCAGTTACGACGAGGCTTACGACGCTCTGGATTCCTCCGGCCAAAAAGATCTTTTCGCTTCATGTCTTGTTAAAGATTTTGAGTTTGTCGTTTCGTTAGCACGACGTCCCCTAAACCTGCACCTGTCTACTGCTTTTTTTTTGCCACCCCGAACAAGAACGACTGAGGAGGGGGGGGGGGCTTGATACGACCCCACTTACGTTTCGCTCCCATGGAACTAAAACAGCAAATTTTCATGGGAAAGGGGCTCATGAGTCCTCGCTCCCTAACTACATCAATATTTAGAGGGTTTGCATGATAAAAGCCAGCATTAAAAATAAAAATGGCGCTTTTCAGCACGAAACGCTACGTGTCTCGAAAAAAAAACATAAAAGCTAGAACAATTAAGATAGCATTCGATAACTTAGAACAAGCCCTATCGAGCTTTATCAAAATATTTTGTCTCAATACGTTAAGCTCAAGATTTCACCAAAGGAGACGCAGTGAGTGTTGCTTAAATACTTTTTTGCATATGACATTTCATATGTAACAGATTTAGCAAAATTGCAAACGAGGCCGAGGGTAGACGAGGTTGGGTGGCGGGCGGCGCTTCACGCCGCCATCGAGCTGCTATTGCAAAAAAAAAAAATCGCCCATGGGTCGGATTCCCTCCCTCCTCAGACGGACGTGAGTAAAGGCATTCTCGCATGGACAATGCAGTTATTGAGCGATACGCTTATTATCCTGCATCGATCGCAGTGCTTCAATAAATGCATATGAACTCACCTATGCAATTGCCCTCCCACTATAAAACTTCAGGCCGGACTATAGTCTGTTCCATATCAAGCTTGCGGTCGGAGTCCCCTTGGCAGTTCCAGGCAATTCGCTGAGCGCGCTACTCCATTCAATAATTTGAGTCTTAGAATGTAAGATGTATGCACAGAAATCACGCACTGCCTTCAACAGAGCACTTCAGCCGCAAGCTTGACATGGAACACACTATAGATGTAGTGAATGCGCCTCACCTCCTTCATCGTCCTCTTGGCGATCATCAGCCGGACCGCCCTCATTTTCAGAGCCTGGCTCGTCGAAGTCCTCTGAAAAACCGTCTCTGTCAGATTTAAGAATATGTGTGATGCAAAATAAGTGCCTGCCATAATGGGCAAGCATTTCTGAAAAAAAAACGCTGAACGGAACATATGTGCTACGGTGGTACCCGGACTGCTTTGGCTATCCGCGCTCGTCCTTAATCTGAAGTACAGCACCATGGGTCTGCATATAACCTAGTAGTACCAGTGAACTTTAACGGTCTTACATTGCCTTCGCTCTGTACGATTCTCTTCATGGTGTTATTGCATTGCCTCTTTAACACTACATTGCAAATTAATGCTTTAACTGCATGAAATGTCTGCTAAAATGACAGACGAATGGTGATGTTACGATTAGCACATGTACAAACGATTAGTTACCTTCAGTGAGCATCTCCTCCAGGCTCCGTCCGCTATATTTTGAGAGGCATCCTTCGTCCAGCTTCATCATCAGGATGGAGGCACGCGTCAGTTCGTGAGTAGCGTCTGACAGTCTGTAGTACCCACGATGCACGTCTTTGTCATGTCCCATGTGCCGGGTGAGCACCTCCATATCGAATTCACCCATCTCTAGAATCTGGGACGTTGTAGCACAATATTTCCGTAGTTTTGTTGCATGGAAGAGATCTGCCCTGTTTAGTGCCATGTCCGACAACTGCTCTTTAAGCACCACGCCTGCGTTGTAGTGTCCTGTAGTCCTCGCCAGAGGGTTTGCGAACAGATACTTGTTATCCTTGTCAATGTACGTCTCCCGGTTGTCTACCAGTAGCTGCAGCGGAGCCGCGCAGTCGCTCGGTATCAGGGTGGGGACCTTGTTCCCGCACTTGCCGCGGGACATGACGACGTCGAGCTCGTTGAACAACTTCTTTTCTGTTTCACCCATTGACTTGTTCACTTCTTCTACCGTCTCTTGTTTGTACATCTCTCGGTTGATCCATGATTGCAGCAGGATGCTGCTAAGCTCCTTAGGACGGCGTTTGTTGAATACTAGCAAACGGGCGAGAACCGCTTTGCTCAGCCTTGCATAGTCTGTCATGCCATGTATTCCCTTTTCTGTCATTTCTTTCACTCGTTCCTTCATTTTTTCGGTGAAAAGCTTCAAATCGCTGGTAAAGGGCAGCATGTCTTTCTTGTCATACTTGTTCGACTCGCGGTTCTTCAGCGCTACGCTGCTGATCTTCACATTCCAGAATTGGTCCACGTGATACAAGAACGCCTCAGCATCTTTCACTTCGCTTTCTTCTTTCTTGATCAGCGCAATGCCCTTCTTGAGAGCAGCCAGCTGTCGTAGTTCGCCTCCAATCCGCATGGCCTTTGAAGGAGTTTTGTATGTGGGCAGCCCCGTGTGGGCGTTTAGCTTGTCCTGCTCAAACCCACAGACGGATTTGGTGGCACTTACAACCGTATCAAATCCTTCGCCATTGATCAGCTCTTGCATGCTCTTTCCGGCTGCTTGGACAACTTCGCCCATCATCCTTAGGCGCTGGCTTATCTGCGCAAAACCCGACCTTCCAAGTTTCGCGTGCAAGTTGGCACCCCACTTCTTCAGGAGTTCATCGTTCTTTATGGTCTTCGTAACTGCATCGTCGTGCATACGAGACAATATGTCCTTGTGATACCCAGTATTTTCTTCTTGGCCGTCACTCAGGAGCGTCCGGCTCTCTGCCAGCACCGTGGGAATGTCTGGGCATTCTGTTTTGCGAGCCACACAGTGATGTTTTATGTGCTGCATCATGTTGGTTTTAACCACAAAAAGATAGCAGTAAGGACATGGCACGTAGTCGTCCACGGACGCCTGGTCCGACTTCCTTCCCAAGATCATGTCACCTTCACCCCTTTGTAGGACGAGTTTGTTGTGCTCCATGTTGCCTTTGTTGATCATCACGGTGATTTTCATTTTTCGTTCCTGCTCAGAATCACACTCCTGTATATCCTTGACTTCCTTCTCGTCACGGTGGACCGTCTTGATATGGCGCCATATCAGATTTCTCTTTTGCTTGCAATATATGCAAACATTTTTTTTCCGCACTTCGCCGCACGATGCGCCGTTCCTCGCCGACTGAGATGTACGCGACTGAGAACTGTGCTGGGGCGGAGCCACCTCAACACCGTCGCTGACATCAGACTCAGCTCCCTGTTCTCCGTATTCGTTCTCCTCCAAATGGTGGTTCTCGGGAGCCGTGATCTCTGTTTGATTGCACATCAAGTGCTCAGGAAAAGTCCATGTGCCATGGTCCCCTGCATCCTGGACTGAAGCCCTCGAAGTAGAGCAGGTGGGTGACATAAGGTCGTACTCGCTTGCAGAGAACGGCGTCATGTCGATCAGTTCAGTTGGCAGTGCTGTTGAATAAGAGGTTTTTACTGACCCACAAACTCCCGTCTCAGAGGTAGGTGGGGAAACACGAGACGGGGCTCCAACCGTCGCCCCAGTAGTTGTACACAGATGAAGAGCATCCCATCTTCTAGCGTCCGGGGTCGGGACGGGCGGCAGGCCTCCAGCCGCAGTCTCGGAAGTCGCACGCAGATGACGGGCATCAGCCCGCCTTCCCGCTTCAGAGGTCGGGACGGGCGGCGGGGCTCTGGCCGCAGTCTCAGAAGTCTCACGCAGATGATGAGCACCCCACCTTCTAGCGTCCGCGGTCGGGACGGGCGGCGGGCCTCCGGTCGCAGTCTCAGAAGTCTCACGCAGATAAAGAGCATCCCACCTTCCAGCGTCCGGGGTCGGGACGGGCGGCGGGGCTCCGGTCGCAGTCTCAGAAGTCTCACGCAGATGAAGAGCATCCCACCTTCTAGCGTCCGGGGTCGGGACGGGCGGCGGGCCTCCGGTCGCAGTCTCAGAAGTCTCACGCAGATGAAGAACATCCCACCTTCCAGCGTCCGGGGTCGGGACGGGCGGCGGGCCTCCGGTCGCAGTCTCAGAAGTCTCACGCAGATGAAGAGCATCCCACCTTCCAGCGTCAGAGGTCGGGACGGGCGGCGGGGCTCTGGCCGCAGTCTCAGAAGTCTCACGCAGATGATGAGCATCCCACCTTCCAGCGTCCGGGGTCGGGACGGGCGGCGGGCCTCGGTCGCAGTCTCAGAAGTCTCACGCAGATGATGAGCATCCCATCTTCCAGCGTCAGGGGTCGGGACGGGCGGCGGGCCTCCGGTCGCAGTCTCAGAAGTCTTACGCAGATGAAGAGCATCCCACCTTCCAGCGTCAGAGGTCGGGACGGGCGGCGGGGCTCTGGCCACAGTCTCAGAAGTCTCACGCAGAGATGAGCATCCCATCGTTCTAGCGTCAGAGGTCGGGACGGGCGGCGGGGCTCCGGTCGCAGTCTCAGAAGTCTCACGCAGATGAAGAGCATCCCACCTTCCAGCGTCCGGGGTCGGGACGGGCGGCGGGGCTTCCGGTCGCAAGTCTCAGAAGTCTCACGCAGATGAAGAGCATCCCACCTTCCAGCGACCGGGGTCGGGACGGGCGGCGGGGCTCTGGCCGCAGTCTCAGAAGTCTCACGCAGATGAGAGCATCCCACCTTCCAGCGTCCGGGGTCGGGACGGGCGGCGGGGCTCCGGTCGCAGTCTCAGAAGTCTCACGCAGATGAAGAGCATCCCACCTTCTAGCGTCCGGGGTCGGGACGGGCGGCGGGCCTCCGGTCGCAGTCTCAGAAGTCTCACGCAGATGAAGAGCATCCCACCTTCCAGCGTCCGGGGTCGGGACGGGCGGCGGGGCTCCGGTCGCAGTCTCAGAAGTCTCACGCAGATGAAGAGCATCCCACCTTCCAGCGTCAGAGGTCGGGACGGGCGGCGGGGCTCCGGTCGCAGTCTCAGAAGTCTCACGCAGATGAAGAGCATCCCACCTTCTAGCGTCCGGGGTCGGGACGGGCGGCGGGCCTCCGGTCGCAGTCTCAGAAGTCTCACGCAGATGAAGAGCATCCCACCTTCCAGCGTCCGGGGTCGGGACGGGCGGCGGGGCTCCGGTCGCAGTCTCAGAAGTCTCACGCAGATGAGCATCCCACGTTCTAGCGTCAGAGGTCGGGACGGGCGGCGGGGCTCTGGCCGCAGTCTCAGAAGTCTCACGCAGATGATGAGCATCCAACCTTCCAGCGTCCGGGGTCGGGACGGGCGGCGGGCCTCCGGTCGCAGTCTCAGAAGTCTCACGCAGATGAAGAGCATCCCACCTTCCAGCGTCCGGGGTCGGGACGGGCGGCGGGGCTCCGGTCGCAGTCTCAGAAGTCTCACGCAGATGAAGAGCATCCCACCTTCCAGCGTCCGGGGTCGGGACGGGCGGCGGGCCTCCGGTCGCAGTCTCAGAAGTCTCACGCAGATGATGAGCATCCAACTTTCTAGCGTCCGGGGTCGGGACGGGCGGCGGGCCTCCGGTCGCAGTCTCAGAAGTCTCACGCAGATGAAGAGCATCCCATCTTCCAGCGTCCGGGGTCGGGACGGGCGGCGGGCCTCCGGTCGCAGTCTCAGAAGTCTCACGCAGATGAAGAGCATCCCACCTTCCAGCGTCCGGGGTCGGGACGGGCGGCGGGGCTCCGGTCGCAGTCTCAGAAGTCTCACGCAGATGAAGAGCATCCCATCTTCTAGCGTCCGGGGTCGGGACGGGCGGCGGGGCTCCGGTCGCAGTCTCAGAAGTCTCACGCAGATGAAGAGCATCCCATCTTCTAGCGTCCGGGGTCGGGACGGGCGGCGGGGCTCCGGTCGCAGTCTCAGAAGTCTCACGCAGATGAAGAGCATCCCACCTTCCAGCGTCAGAGGTCGGGACGGGCGGTGGGGCTCTGGCCACAGTCTCAGAAGTCTCACGCAGATGAGCATCCCACGTTCTAGCGTCAGAGGTCGGGACGGGCGGCGGGGCTCTGGCCGCAGTCTCAGAAGTCTCACGCAGATGATGAGCATCCAACCTTCTAGCGTCCGGGGTCGGGACGGGCGGCGGGCCTCCGGTCGCAGTCTCAGAAGTCTCACGCAGATGAAGAGCATCCCACCTTCCAGCGTCAGAGGTCGGGACGGGCTGCGGGGCTCCGGTCGCAGTCTCAGAAGTCTCACGCAGATGATGAGCATCCCACCTTCTAGCGTCCGGGGTCAGGACGGGCGGCGGAGCTCCGTCCATCGCATGGGTAGCCGGTCGCAGCTCATGAGTCGTCATAGTCAAGTCAAGTCCAGGATATTTGTGGTATACATGATACTCAGTGGTGTGAGGAGGGGTTTCATCCACGCGGCCGGCTGACCCAGGAGATGAAGGGAGGACTTCTGGAAAGAAAAGATATGGCAACGCATAAGGAAGCATGGCGGTAGGAGGATGAATGCTGTCTTGATTTTTTAACCATCACCAGTGATTCGGCGAGTGATTTTAAAATGTAGGATCAGGTAGTGAGCCAAAAAAAGAACAATGTCTAAAGAAAAACCAGAAAAACGATTGAATTATGATGTGTTGATTAGCATAGATACAAGTAGATTTGGGTGGACTGAGTAACTGGTAACAACACAAATGTAGGCACCATAGTCACGTCTTACCTCGTCCATTTTTACGTGAGTGACGCTGCGCGCCTTTATGTCTGCCACGGGAGTGGAGAGCAGCAAGCAGCATCCTCTTCCCATATGATCCAGCTATGCGCCCTGTCAAATATTGATAGCTATTAGCTAACATAAAATACTAAAGGAAGTTTCCCAGCCAGCAATTGGTTTGGCTCAAGTCCGTTTTGCCCTAGCGACTCCGGCACGCCAGATTTGGGCCGGTGTAAACGGAACGCCGTCGGAATAAGAGTTTGGGTCGATATGGCTCTATTCCGGTTAACCAGTCTTTGCCGTAGCGTTCCGGAGCTAGTATGGCTTCGGACCGACAAGTCCGGCCGGCACTAGCGAGCGGTGGCCTGACCTGACCTTGCCGGAGGGGCCGTGACGTCACCGGCGGGCGGTCAGAGCGAGTCGGCAGAGCCTCACTCTACGCGGCCCGAGCGAGCAGTGAGGATCGGTGAATAGGACATAGGGGAGGGAGGGGAGGGGAGGGGAGGGAGGGGAGAGAGAGAGAGAGAGAGAGAGAGAGAGAGAGAGAGAGAGAGAGAGAGAGAGAGAGAGAGAGAGAGAGAGAGAGAGAGAGAGAGAGGCGGCCGGCCAATAATTAGGCAGCCAACACTGAGTTGAATGAAGCACACGATGCTGACAACGTTACGGAGTTAACTATAAGATAATGTCATGCGTTTAATGTGATTGGATTTTTCACTTAAATGCTTTCTTCCTTTGTGACCCACAACCCCTAATTTGGGGAGGACAAGCTGCCCCAACGGTTCCTGACCTTATGAAAAGTTGTGGGGCACCGCCCCCACGGCCCCAGAGTTGTGGGGGCTAGCTGCCCCACTGCCCCCGGTTCCCGCGCCTATGTATGAATCTATGAAATTATGTTGGTATATTTCCGATTTCGATCCCTCCAGTTGGAGGGGCTCAAATACCTTACGAGCCCCCCTTCCCAGCCGAAAAGTTGGAGGGGCTCAGCACCCCCTAGCCCCCCCCCCCCGGCTCCCGCGCCACTGCCCCCCCCCCCCCCAAGGCAAATCATGGGCATCATAGCATTTATTGCCCCCCCCCCAAACTAACCGATGAGCCCCCATGGGGGTATGGGGCCCTGGCCCTTATTCGATTATCACGAGGCTCAAGAAACACACGCCAGCTATTCGCACAGCTCCCATACCGGTCTTTGAGGGTCCTACAATGACCTCTGAGGGTCCCTCAGTGGCGGTCATGCGCCCACCTTGACCGCTGAGCCCCCAGCATGACATTAAAAACTCAGACCACCAGCACGGCGCAGGTTAATAGCATCTGCAAATTTGAGCACTCTACTAAGCTATGCCTTCGTCGATTGTATTTACATAAATTTTGAACATGAGACCTAATACAGCTCTGAGGAACCCCAATCAGAACATTTTTCCCACCTTGCCCTTCACCCATTTAGCACTATACGCTGCTGGCGTCCTGTCAACCGGGTCTAGTATATTCCCCTTCATGCCTTGCAGCTTCAATTGCAATACTATCCTTATGTGTGGTACTTTATCAAACGCATTATTGAGGTCAAGGTATGCTACCTACATCAAACTGCTTTCTTTGCCAAAAGTGTTTGTAGGTATCTGTCGCAGCTTCAAAAAAGTCTAGGTTAAACATAAACAGCCTTTATTTAACTCATGCTGGATATTGCCTATCACACTGTTTTCATCCAAAGATTCTACCACTTTCCCCTAGATTATGGATTCCAATATTCTGCAAACCAAGGAATACTTCGACAGTGACTGTAACTCACCTCGTTTGGTATCCATCTGTGATTGGATAGTGGAGACTGACGCCAACCTGAAAACAAGTGTTATTGGCAGTCAAGGTGTGAGAGGTGCATACACTAAATATTGCCGCTTGTATCATTGAAACTTTTACATCCGTCCGCCCGCTCATTGCCAGCAACACCAACATGACTAGGGATCCAGCAAAAAGTGATTGATGTTCCCTCTCGGTCGAGGGCTGTCAGACGGAGAAGAATCTCCTGTACGAGGAGGTCGGTCGAATAGAATTGTGTCAAGGCCTGGAGACCACTCAATGAGTCAGATGGGCTCCTATGTAGCCACACTTATCTCCATAAAGGACCAATGCGCCGGTTTCTGAGAGACCTTGCCGGCTTCTGAGGGCCCTAGTAACGGCCAATGAGGGATCAGCTGCAATGGCTCCACACCCGTCTGTGATAGCCCCACGGCCCACACCAGTGTTTCTAAAAGCCACCACATCGGCACCTGCGAGGCCCCTCACGCCATCTCCAAGGGACCCACATCAGCGCATCGCCCGTAACCCTCGCCGTATTGTAGTAACATTAACCCTCGCCCGTATTGGTGTTTTTCCAGCCGCGAACGTATAGGTAAGGGGGCGGGGGCCCGTTGCCCCCCCCTTGCCGTTTCGCCTATGATTGAGCTAGAGTTTCGCAGAAAAAAAAACGAGCGTGTTGCCCGTGACGAGAGGAAACCGATGACACCCAATATTAAGGTCCTAGTTCATTGGTTGACCTTCCAGGTCAGGTCAAAGACCCAGAAGTCGGGAAAATCGGGACCTGTTAGAACGTCGTAGTGTGGCAGTGTGGCTGATATGGGGGCTTTCGGGGTGTTGATCACGAATATCATGTTAATTTTGATCACAGATGATGTCCTCATGCATTTTAACTGGGCCGGGTCAGGTCAGGTCAGGTCAACCAGTAGGGGTCCTGCCGGGTCTTCGCAGTAGGTGTCAACCGCCTCTGACAGCTTCGTAACATGTTACGAAGGCACCAAAACTACTTCGTTAATGTTCATATGGTTGCTAAATTCGAATTCAGCTCCAAAAACTAGCCTAGAAACATGTAAAACTCGAAAAAGTGAACCGAGGTCATCAAAGGTCAATGACCTGACCAGACCTTCAGGTGACCTTGACACCCACCCTAATGCATGGGGGCAACATCATATCACATGTTTGAACGCCTGAAACCACGAAAAGACTGGAAACGCGCGGCTAATGCGAGCCGACATACGCCGAACCGCGATTCCGGCCAAACATGGGCTCGAAAAGTAGGTCACAGGTCAAAGGTCATTTAGGTCAGGGTCATGAAATTTTTAGGGTAGGTGTAAAATTGAATAACCCGAGGGTACTGAAAGTTTCGTCGCGATCGGCCGCTTTTTACGCGAGTTATTCGCGAAAAACCGAGGGGGCCGTTCGACCCCTCCCCTACACGAACGTGGGTTAAGGGCCTACATCGGCGGCTCTGAGAGTCCCCAAACCAGCGTCTCTGAGGGCCACGTACCAGTGACTGGGCCAGTACCAGTGATGGCCTCTTACCAGCCTCTGAGTGTCCTTGCCAGTCTTAGTCTATGAACTATGAAAGGCCACTTTCCACTTTCAGGCCACTGTGCAGGGCCACGCACATGCCAATGATGGCCCCACCAGTGTCTCTAAGCCCTAAGGCCCCGCGGCCCGCAACGGCGGCTGTGAGGACTCAACACCAGCGCATCTGACGGCCTTTCACACCGGTGACTGAGGAGCTCGCTTGCTTCGTTTGCTCGTAAAATACCATGCACATTAGGCACACTCCTTGGGCATAAATGGTATTTTTACGTGCCAATTTTTAACATTTTCTCAGGGCAGACCGTTTTAAAGAGGCCTGTCTGCCAGTGGGACCGGACCCACCGTGCCCCCCTCCCATCGAAAGGTCCTGGATACGTCCCTGCCTGGGCTGACCCCGGGCCCCCGGGTGACTCGCGGGCCCCTTCAAGAGCAGGTGATCCCCTCGTGGGCGAAATCCTGGGTACGTGTCTGACGTACATCGTGCATAGTTAATCCAACAACTATTTGTCATGTTGATTTGATTTTTTAAAATAAATTTAGTCCGAACCTTTTGATGGGAACACGGGCGTAGGAACGTCATGAAAAGTGGGTGGGCCACCCTGTCAAGGGGCCTCCTTTTCCAGGGGGCCTCCTATTTTCAGGGGCCTCCAACTTTTGCCTCGTCCTGCCGGCTGCTTTCAAGTATGACCTCCAAATCTAGCTTCTGAGATCGAGCAGATGTACCCAGGGGCGTAACCGCTTCAGCGAACAGTGCGGGAAGTCCGCACCATTTTTAAAACTTATTCTCCCTCCGATTTTTTTTTTAGAATCTATATGCCGCGAACGGTGCATGACCCCTGAAAACCCTTACACAAATGTCTTCCTCGTTTCCCAGGTGCCCCCATTAGCTTTATAGGCGCCCTCTTTGGCATATAAGCGCCCTATGTATAGTCATCAGAGACATCCCTATATGTCCCACAGTCGCCCCGTTGTCGCATACAATGTGCGCTTATCATAGGCGTCTCTCTTTTATGGACACTTGAAGGCGCCTCTCTTTGCCATGCCGGCGCCCCTGTTTCTTATGAATGCACCCTCATGGCATCGATCCATTGCAGTGCAGACCTCTATTGCATGTGGACGCCCATATATGTAGGCCTCAGAGGCACCCCTCTTTCGCATTAAGGCACACCTAAGGGCTTCATAGGCGCCCTTCTATTGCACGTAGGTGCCCTACTGTCTCAGAACCGCTCCCCTTTGGCATGCAGACGCCCATCTTTCGACAGAGGAGCCGCTGTGGTTCTTAAGACGGCATGTTACTCCCAGACGCAGATGGGGCTCTCGGAGTCGGGACCTTCAGTCGATGATGGGTGCCCGCCAGATGTGGACCCTCGGAGACGCCGGTATGGGGCCCTCTGAGATGCCGGTATGTGGCCCTTAGAGACACCGGTGTGGAACCCTCAGATACTTCAGTGTGAAGCCCTTACAATTGCTGGTGTGGAGCTATGAATGCGCTGGCTTAAATCCCTCAGAGGCCGGTACATGGACATTAGAGCTCAGTGAGAGCTTGGCTTGTGTGGTGCCTTCAGTGGCCTTGTGGAGCCGTTAGACATCAACATTCAACATGGTGCTCTCAGGAGCCGGTGAGTCCTCAGAGTCACCGGTGTAGGGCCTTCAGAGCTCCGAGATACTGGTGTGGGGCCCTCAGAGGTGTCGGTGTGGGTCCTTCATATGTACTTATAGAGCCTTGAGATGCACAGGTGTGGTGGCCCACAGAGGCGCCGGTGTGGGGCCCCCAGAGCCACCGATATAGGGCCCTAAGAGACACTAGTATGACCCTCAAAGGCGCCGCTGTGTGGCGCTCATAAACACTGGTGTGGAGCCATCACAGGCGGGTGGAGCCGTTAGAGGCCGGAAAGGGCCCTTAGATGCCTACAAGGAGCCTTCAGAAGCCGGCGTGGCACCCTTATGGGAATAAGCGTGTCTACTTAGGACCCCTTGAGGTGCTCTCATGTGCTCTGTGGGGCTCTACCGAGCCGAAATATGGCCACGGCAAGTTGCCGCCACCTGGCTCTTCGGACTATCATTCTCAGGGGCCTCATCTGCCTAGTTTGAATAGAAGGGCCTCTCAGAAAATCAGTCTCATGGGCCTCCTCTGGCTAGTATAAATAGAAGGGCCTGTTAGACCATCAATCCTAGGGCCTCTTCTGGTTAGTATAAATAGAAGAGCCTCTCAGACCATTAATCTCAGGGGGCTCCTGTGGACAGTATAAATAAAAGGGCCTCTCAGACCATCAGTCTCGGGGGCCTCCCTAGAAAAGTGTAAATGTGGATAGAAGGCCCCCTCAGATTCATTAGGAGTGAACCTCTCTGACTATCAGTCTTAGGGGCCTCTTGTGGCCAGTATGAATATAAGAGCCTCTCAGACCATCGGTCCCAGGGGCCTCTTCTGACTAGTTTGGATAGAGGGCCCTCCCAGACCACCGGTTTCAGGGGCCTCCAGTGGCCAGTTATATGAACAGAAGGGCCTCACAGCCATCAGCCTCGGGGGCCTCTTCTGACTGGTGTGGATATGAGGGCCTCTCATACCATCAGTCTCAGGGGCCTCCTCTGCCTAGTGTGAATATAAGGGCTTCCCAGGCCATCAGTCTCAGGGGACTCTTCAGACTGGTGCCGGATTGAGGGACCTCCCAGTCCCAGACAGAAAGTTTTGGGGGGTCTCCTGTGGCCAGTATGAATAGAAGGGCCTCTCAGTCCATCAGTCTCATGGGCCTCTTCTGCCTGGTGTGATTATAAGGGCCTCTCAGGTCATCAGTCTCAGAGGCCTCCTCTGACTACAGTGTAGATGGATAGGCCTCCCAGACCATCAGTCTCAGGGGCCTCTTCTGACTATTGAGGATAGAGGGGCCTCCTCTGACTAGTGAGGGTAGGGGGCCTCGGCTAGACCGCCAGTGTCAGGGGCCTATTCTGACTAGTGTGGATGGAGGGGAGGGGCCTCCCAGACCACCAGTCTCAGACCTCCGACTAGTGTGGATAAAGGGGCCTCCCAGACCGCCGGTGTCAGTGGCCTCCCCAGACCAGTGTGGATATTGGGGCCTCCTCAGATCCACTAGGGCCTCTCAGGCCATCAGTCTCAGGCGCTTCGACTGTCAAGTATGAATAGAGGGCCTCCTTGGATCCATCACGGCCCCTTGGAGTCCGTGCGTGGGGATTCGTGGAACTTATTTTTACCAAGTTTGTTTATTATGGGAGGTGACGACGTCCTCTCAAATCGAGACGAGGGCCTAGAGTAAAAAGTGGGTGGGCCAAAACACATGGTTGGCCCCCACTCGAAAAGTGGGTGGGCACTTACCCACCTGCCCACCATTGGTGTACCCTATGTTCCAGTGTTGCAAAAGTTGCCGCTGATTGGTGTCTCCAGACACCAAAGATTTTTGTACTCAGTACTCATCATAGAAAAAAATATAATTTTGTACTCACTTTTCAGGGAAACTGAAATCAATGGGTAAACCCCATAACGATAGCATGCCAGTCAAAAGTTAAGTGTCCACTGAGTTAGAAATAAATGTAATGTAACAAAAACAAGCATTACCCAGCCACAGCCCACAACAATCACAAAGTTTAATTCGCCGAAAGTAAAGTCTTTCAATCACTGGAAGAAATTACCCAATCTACAACCACAACCTACAACCTAAAACCTACAATCTACAGCATCACATATGGTAGCTCGTGCTATGTCTGCCCTACCAATGCCAAATTTATAAGCATATAGGGAGTGACCATGTGCTAATTTAGTAAAGGAGAAAATGTAAGCAATTAATTTGTGCAGTAGCATAAGTCACAACTAAGAAATTGGCCAAACATGTCAAAATAGCAATAACAGCAGTGTCCAAGAGCTAAGTGGATTTCTTAAAGGCAATTCCGAGCATTCCGAGCCATTGCTAGATTTTCATTTATCTTCTTTGATGGGGTAAGAAAATACAAATGACATTTTGTAAGCATGATTTCAGAACCTATCCATACAACTTAATGTAAATAATAAAATGATTACAGGCAGTAAAAACAAAATTGTTTAAGTTTTTTAACCATGCAGGTTATCTACGAAGGTAGTCGTAAAGCAGGCGTCACACTTCTTTTTGCAACCAAGGAAAGGCGCTCTACCCAAAGTTGCTTTCTTATCGAACCAAACCAAACCAAACTGAACCTAACCTTACCTACAACCTACAACCTAGAATCTACCACCTAAACCACCTAAAATCTACAACCTAACCTAGTACCTACAGCGCCTCTCCTTGGTTGCGAAAAGAAGTGTGACGCCTGCTCTACTACTACCCCTACGAAGCCCCGAAACATCAATACCCAATAGGTACCCATATCATGCAGATATTATTATCATGTAAAACATTGGACCCAGCCCAATACCATCAAAGGTAAAGTCATTCAATTGTTAACTAGCATACCTACTTAGTTTGAATTAAAATATTAAATTCAGTTGGTTTCTATGGAGCATTTAATCAGTAGGTATTTGATTGCATCTGGTTGCTTAGTTTGGTGGGTAAATTTGCAAAGGATGGCTGTCTGCATGGGGATATTGCATAAATTTATTAATATTTTCCGAAGTTGAATTGCGATTGAATCAACATTCAACAATGAAAACCCTAAAACTTACCTGCAACATCAACATAACCTCCACACTGACACCAACTCCACGTCCACACCCTCCGAAGTAATCGAAGTAACTTCACTTCAAAATGGGTGCAAAATGGCACAGTGTATATAAATACAAAATGGCAGATGCATGCTGCATTGCATAACAGGTTGTGCGCCACTTTGGCCTAAGCTGAAAGAGGCCATATAGGGAAATGCCCTGCGCAAATGTTCAAATAAACAGGATATTCAAATCGTGATTTTCAAATATGGTAGCTCTTCATATCAGAACAGCGACGTCTTTCCACTTTGTTCAAAATCTGTGCAAGTCGCGTGAGGTAATAAACCCGATTTATTACAACGTTCTCAGATGTCGCTGTAAATTTTTTTCCCGACCTTTCACGTTAAATCCTGACATTTCAATTTATTGCATCATAAGATGATGTAATAACCTGAAATGTTTTGAAATTCCGGTTTATCGCAACAAAATGATACAATAAATCGGGTTTTACAATGCATTGAACCTTGCAAGGAGTGCATCAAATCACGATTTCCTGCGCTTGAGATAGTTGGAGATCGTTCCCGTTGCCAGAATAGCAGTTTTCATTTTTCCCCATTGACTTACATATACCTAATGGTGAGGTCACGAAAATGACCTGACCTCATATGGCCTTAAGGAAAAATCTGAGAAATACAAGTTTTAGACTCGTAATGGATACTAGATCTTGCAAGTTTCATTTCCCTGTGAAAGCTCCTTTGGCAGTGAGGGCGTTGCGAAGTTGCGACATCTGAAGACCGTGCAGAGGTTCACTTATGACATCATAGGTCAGTGACCTGACCTGACCCGAAAATGCAGTTGGTTTCAAAAGATTCAGCTTGAATCAGCGTTTGGTATGCCAAGTGTCAGCTCTCTATCGCCTGCGTGTTCGGAGCTATTGCGAAAAACCCCTATGGGGGCGGCACCCCCCCCCCCTCGACCGGCGAGGGTTTAAAGACTATTTTATGAATTTGACCTCAGCTCAAAGTCATGATGGTCTGACCGGAAAGGTCACGCTGTTTATCAGTCGATCCTTATCGTCGAGCTGAACTCATCTAAGGTGTTTTCATCGCTCTACATAGATTCATCTCCAACAGATGCTATTGCAAAATAAACAAGCTGGAGACCTTCAACTTGATCTGAGATAACCTCTGGGGCTTACCCATTTAGATGGGTCAAAGGTGCAAGTTTACGTTTCATTGTGTCATTTTTGCCTGTTATCCGATGTTTGAGGGTGTTTAGTTTGACTTGTGTCCAAAAGAGGCGCATTTCAATTTGTCTCCTATTGGCTTATTAGGAAGTGTCGTAAAATTGTCCATCTTAGGTCACATATATCAAAATTCCAAGATATGTACAGTTCATAAATAGGTAGGTACGGTTAGTTTTATCAATCACTGAAAGTTTCAACACGATCGTCCAGTCGATGTAGCTTTGGCGAGCCTTTTAACTTTTTCTAAGGTAAGGTTAGGTGCTTGACGTGACCTGTTGACCTGACCTTGAACGACCAGGGTCTGAATTTTTACATGTGCAGGGAAAATATAAGAAGGGGTGCCAAAAACGGTGGTGCTGCGCGCCGCCGTTTTTTTAAATAGATATTTGGTAAAAACCTGCGGGGTCGTCAAAACGTCGCTCAGCGCGGGTTGAGTAGTGGCTGTGGTAAAATACAGTCCAAAACAAACGAAGCCATACAATTGGCATATTGGACGTTCTTCGAACCAAATAAAACCACGGCCACTTTTAACCCTATTCCTGGCGGGGGGGCTTCAGGAGCCCCCCCTGAGGTTTTTTGGTTATTTCTCCCAAACGCGTTGAGCTAGGAAGCTCAAATTTTCTGACTTTTCCTAAAAGGCTTCTACGCAACATGTCTGAAAATTTTGAGTTGATCTGACCTCAGGTCAGGTCACCAGAGGCGGTTTGGTGACCCTACCTCAGAAAAGTTTGCAATCACGCCAGAGCTAGAGTTTTTGACCGATCAATTTCTTCTCTTCAGGGTTTAGTTAGGAGACCAGTATGTGCAATTTGTATATCTCGGAATTTTGATATCGGTGACCTAAGGTCAGGTCAATTTCGCGACCTCCCCATTATAAGTCAATGGGGGAAAAATCAACTCCCTGTTTTTACCACTAAAACGGGTCGGAATGGCCCCATATACCATACATGACTTCATATACGATCAACCTTCACTACCTTGAGGTCTGTTTTGCTGTTGGGCAGCTGTGAGGTCATGTGACGTCATCAAAGGTCACCAAAGGTTTTTGGCCAATAACTCCGTACAGGAACAAGATACAGACGCGTGGATGGTCTCATTGTGTTCAGCTCGTCAAGACGCATCGAATGATATACATGATGACCTCGAGGTCACGTGACCTGAGGTCAACCTTTGACCTTGACCTTTCGAGGTCAACATATATATCATTCGATGCGGATTGACGAGAGGATCACGATGATGCCCTTAGTTTGTTCCTATCTTGACTAATTCGAAAGTTATTCGAGAAAAACTCTCTCCATATCTAGCGCCGCCATTTTGACTTTTTCGACCCCTGTGACGTCATCTTTGACCTGACCTGAAAATGACCTTAGTAAAAATTGTAGATCTTGGCCGTGCGTATCCGATGCCGTTTACCGCTTGTCGCTATCTTGCTTCGTTCTCGAGATCTCAGGGGGGGCCGAATCGGCCCCCCCCCCCCCCCGCCAGTTTCTTGTCCCGGCGGAGCCCGCCAGGAATAGGGTTAAATAGCGTAGTTTCTTAATGTGTAAAATACGCTCTAATGTTTTTTTGGGTAGGCCATTTCGGCATGGGAGGAGGGTGACCGTCCAGCCCGGAACAGGGGGTTCAGGCGTGGAGGAGAAGGACTGGAACGTCCATGAGGCTTTAAACGACAGAACGTTCTCTGATGTAAAATGCTACCAAGCTTTATGAAGTCGGCCGCTGCTGGACGCCGGCTGTTGTGCGGTGCGTGTGTCAGTCCTGCTCCGTACACCAGTGGCTCTGTCTGCTCCGTACAGGGCGTGCAGCTCGGCTCCATATACCTACCGCTACGGGTCCGTACAGGGCGTGCTAGCTCTGCTCCGTATACCGCTACGGGTCCGTACAGGGCGGGCCAGCTGGCAGCTCTGCTGGCGGTATGCACTACATGTCCGTACAGGGCGTGCCAGCTCTGTTCTACGGCTCCGTACAGGGCGATGAGCTCAGTCTGCGTCTCTTTTGTCAGGCATCACGGCCGCCGAAGCCAGCCGCGCCCGCTTCGTGACGTACGGGGCCGACGACGGAGCCGTGGAGCGGTGTCGGGACGCCCTCTCCTACCTCTGCGGAAACACCACAGAGCACAGGTGAGGGACGGGACGGGAGGGGTGTGAGGGACGCCCTGTCCTACCTCTGCGGAAACACCACCGAACACAGGTGAGGGACGGGACGGGAGGTGTGTGAGGGACGCCCTGTCCTACCTCTGCGGAAACACCACCGAGCACAGGTGAGGGACGGGACGGGAGGGGTGTGAGGGACGCCCTGTCCTACCTCTGCGGAAACACCACCGAGCACAGGTGAGGGACAGGACAGGAGCGGTGTCGGGACGCCCTGTCCTACCTCTGCGGAAACACCACCGAGCACAGGTGAGGGACGGGACGGGACGGGAGGGGTGTGAGGGACGCCCTGTCCTTCCTCTGCGGAAACACCACCGAGCACAGGTGAGGGACAGGACAGGAGCGGTGTCGGGACACCCTGTCCTACCTCTGCGGAAACACCACCGAACACAGGTGAGGGACAGGACGGGAGGGGTGTGAGGGACGCCCTGTCCTTCCTCTGCGGAAACACCACCGAACACAGGTGAGGGACGGCCGACGACGGAGCCGTGGAGCGGTGCCGGGACGCCCTCTCCTACCTCTGCGGAAACACCACCGAGCACAGGTGAGGCCGACGACGGAGCCGTGGAGCGGTGTCGGGACACCCTCTCCTACCTCTGCGGAAACACCACCGAGCACAGGTGAGGGACGGCCGACGACGGAGCCGTGGAGCGGTGTCGGGACGCCCTCTCCTACCTCTGCGGAAACACCACCGAGCACAGGTGAGGGACGGGACAGGAGGGGTGTGAGGGACGCCCTGTCCTTCCTCTGCGGAAACACCACCGAACACAGGTGAGGGACGGCCGACGACGGAGCCGTGGAGCGGTGTCGGGACGCCCTCTCCTACCTCTGCGGAAACACCACCGAGCACAGGTGAGGGATGGGACAGGAGGGGTGTGAGGGACGCCCTCTCCTACCTCTGCGGAAACACCACCGAACACAGGTGAGGGACGGGACAGGACGGGAGGGGTGTGAGGGACGCCCTGTCCTACCTCTGCGGAAACACCACCGAGCACAGGTGAGGGACAGGACGGGAGGGGTGTGAGGGACGCCCTGTCCTTCCTCTGCGGAAACACCACCGAACACAGGTGAGGGACGGCCGACGACGGAGCCGTGGAGCGGTGTCGGGACGCCCTCTCCTACCTCTGCGGAAACACCACCGAGCACAGGTGAGGGACGGGACAGGACGGGAGGGGTGTGAGGGACGCCCTGTCCTACCTCTGCGGAAACACCACCGAGCACAGGTGAGGGACAGGACGGGAGGGGTGTGAGGGACGCCCTGTCCTTCCTCTGCGGAAACACCACCGAGCACAGGTGAGGGACAGGACGGGAGGGGTGTGAGGGACGCCCTGTCCTTCCTCTGCGGAAACACCACCGAACACAGGTGAGGGACGGCCGACGACGGAGCCGTGGAGCGGTGTCGGGACGCCCTCTCCTACCTCTGCGGAAACACCACCGAGCACAGGTGAGGGACAGGACGGGAGGGGTGTGAGGGACGCCCTGTCCTACCTCTGCGGAAACACCACCGAACACAGGTGAGGGACGGCCGACGGGACGGGAGGGGTGTGAGGGACGCCCTGTCCTACCTCTGCGGAAACACCACCGAGCACAGGTGAGGGACGGCCGACGGGACGGGAGGGGTGTGAGGGAGGACAGGACAGGAGGGGTGTGAGGGACGCCCTGGCCTACCTCTGCGGAAACACCACCGAGCACGGTGAGGGGCAGGACGGAACGGGAGGGGTGTGATGTGAGGGACAGGACGGGACAGGAGGGGTGTGATGTGAGGGACAGGACGGGAGGGGTGTGATGTGAGGGACAGGAGGGGTGCGAGGGACAGGACGGGGTGTGATGTGAGGGACAGGACGGGCCCTGACCTTTCTTATGTGTGCCTCGCGTGCCCCCGCCCTTCCTCGGGTACCTATTTCTCACGTGTACCGGTCCTTTCTCAGGTGTGTCTCGCCCAGGGCCTTCTGCGACGGCATCACCTCTTGCGCCTCCGGCTGGGACGAACAGTACTGTGGTGAGTGGCGCGGGGATCTGCTGACCGTGCCGCTGTCTGACCCTGGCTCTCATGGTGCTTGACACACTCTCAGGCTGACCGGTCACCAAAACACGTTCTAGGACACACACCGTGTGATAAGCGACCAACTGTTTCTAGTTCAGTTACCGTAGAGGATCGAGGGAGCTTATATTGGTATGTAGATTGTTTTTTTAAGGCATCACGGTGTGTTCAATATTTGCCTGCTGTTCGGTATCTGTCTGATGGCTGGCCGGTGTCGGTTCTCAGATAAGGCGCTGCCGCTCTACACGAAGACGGACGAGGCTCTGGCGTCCACCGGTCTCATCTGGATGTCCATGAGCGCCGCAGCGGTGAGTTACGGTGAGGGGGCGACACGTGCAGACAGCTGAGGGGCGACAAGTGCAGACAGCTGAGGGGCGACACATGGACGGCTAAGGGGCGAGCGACACATGGGCAGCTGAGGGGCCACACATGAACAGATAAGGGGAGGGGAAACACATATACAGCTGAGGGAGACATGGACAGCTGAGGGCGACACGTGGACAGCTGAGGGTGACATGCGGGCAGCTGAAGGGCGACACGTGGACAGATAGGGGGCGACACATGAGCCGCTGGGGGCGACACATGGACAGATGAGCTGAGCTGCCGGCCCGCGGCTCGGCGCCGCGGGCGACTCACAGGGAGCCGAGCCAGGGCACCGGTCAGTTCCGGACCGGGTTGCGGTCAGCTCCGGACCGGGCTGTGGTCAGCTCCGGACCGGGCTGCGGTCAGCTCCGGACCGAGCTGTGGTCAGCTCCGGACCGGGCTGCGGTGAGTTGCGGACCGGGCTGCGGTCAGCTCCGGACCGGGCTGCGCTCAGTTCCGGACCGGGCTGCGGTGAGTTCCGGACCGGGCTGCGGTCAGCTCCGGACCGGGACTCCGGACCGGACTCTGATCACCATCTCATTAACGGGCCGCCGGGACTGCACGGACACTGTTGCACAATCGGCCCATTTCAGGAACAGCTCAGCGTCGACCTGCCAGCCACCGAGTGGCAACACTGGATTCTCTCTAGCACCTACGCAAGAGGAAATTCAGGTGTGCCGCAAAAGATATAGACCCTCGGGACGGCGCTCTATGCGTGCAACAAAAGAACATATCTGTGTCTGTCTGATAATCAGATCAGCCCCCTGCCAGGCGGGTTTCATCAGCGCGGCGCCGTGCCTACCAGCTAGAGGTCTGCACCGGCCGGCTGCAGCCGCGGCTGGCTGCAGCCCCACGGCTGTGGGCCGGGGCGGCTGCAAATATCTCCAAGATCACGGCTACGGCTGTGGCCACGGCTGTGAGATTTCAAGCTCAATCTTAAGTACCCAAATATAAAAATTTTAAATCCCTAATCTTACATTCTGATAAGCAGTCTTGCCTGTAAAAATCATGCAAAGGATGCCCAGCAACATTGAAAGTGGTGAAGCCTTTGAAAACCTGTAATGGTTTTACCATTTGCTGTAGGGGAGTTTGCACTCTGGTACAGAACACTAATTATAGGTACCAATTGTTCCTTCATCATCAAGAGCTTGACAGTTTCAGAAAATGCAAACATGTTGCATTGTCACATCCCTCTCAAATCAATCTCACCTGGTCATTAGGAGAGCACCTTATACAGCTATTGAAGACGAGCGTTCAATAATTCTTTCAGGTAATAGAAAAAGAAATCACGCCTTACGTAAAGGCAGGTAAAGGCTTCATAAAATATTATCTAAAATAACTCTTAGATGTATTTCTGGATTTTCGGCAAGTCCAATTACATAATATAAAACTGGCGCTTTATGTTCTAACTGGTGTGTGAGTGACCGCTAACAGAAAATGCTGATCAACGAAGCCAATGGAATTAGATTATTAGTGAGCATGAACCTTACTTACGGTTAATAATTCACATGATAGTGAAAACCCTGAACACGTAATTCATATGACGGTGAAAACCCTGAACACAATATTTCTTACGCGAGCTGTTGACTTTACTGATAAAATGACGTCTTTTTCTGAAAATGTAAAAATTTGATAATTATTCTTTGTTTGAGAGCAAGTTTTTAACTGTATAGCATTATTATTTATTAATTATAATTTTTATGGCTGTTCATAGTGACACAAAACAATTAATTTCCACTTCTTTGCTATTGACGTCATTAAAAACTCAAGTAAAATTTTTGATTGAAAGAGGCAATTGTGGCTCGCACGTCCTTGGGGATTTGAGCGAAGATCATTATTTGGAAAAATCAAAATAGATGAATGTTTTTCTTTCTTGGATGCTCACTAGTGTTTTGATGCCTTGCATATCAAATTAATTTGAGACTTGCTCAGAAGGCTGCTTCAAGCCTGGCATATACACCCCATAAAATATGTAAGGTAAGAAAGAAGCAAGAGTTTTGACTAGACAATCACTGTTTGACAGTCCATCAAATTCAGTTTCATTTTCCATACCTAACATTGATAATGAAAAGCATCAGGGTCTGTTTTTCTGTCCCACAACCATGCTTCAGGATTTGGCATTAGATGTCTACACTGCTAGTGCTTCTATTCTGGTTCGTTGTTTATGTTTTCTGTTGATGTAGGTACCTACCTACCCATCTTTCTTAACCCCTTGCAAGGGCTTGTGTAGGCATGCGATGCGCATCAGGCTTCAGGCCTTCGGCCTAAAGCCAGATACACAACCACAACCACAACCACAACCACACAACCTATGATGCTTCATGAGCTTGAGAATCTATAGCCCATTGCAATGTGCTTTTGGCTATATGTTTCAACTAAAAACAACTTATTATATACTATTTGGTTGCATTTCATTGAAAGTATCCACGGCCGGCTGACGGCTGGCTGCCCACAGTTTGCCACGGCTGTGGGCGGCTGTGGCTGTGGAGCCACGGCTGCGGGGCGGCTAGGCTGTGGAAAATTGCAGCCGTGCAGAACTCTACTACCAGCCCGCCACTGCTGTGCCGTGTCGTGTTCCGGCCACTGCTGCGTCGTGTCACTGCTGCGTCGTGTTCCGGTCACTGCTGTGTTCCGGTCACTATTGTGTCGTGTTCTAGTCACTGCTGTGTTCCGGTCACTGCTGTGTCGTTTCACTGCCGTATGGTGTTCCCGTCACTGCTGTGTTGTGTCACTGTTGTGTCGTGTCACCGCTGTGTTGTGTTCCAGTGCGCCAAGCTGTGCGACAACTCGCCGGGCTGCCAGGGCTTCAGCCACCACGGCCTCTACAGCCGGTGTCAAATCCACACGTCGGAGGGCGAGCGGAGTGCCCTGGGTGACCGCTGGACCTCGTACCGACGCTCCCTTCCGGCCGGTGAGTGACCCCACCCCTCCCCTCCCTCCCCGTGTCCTCCCCTCCCCGTGTCCTCCATCCCGGCACGTGCCACCAGGGTGGGCGGAACACGGTCCTATCTCAGGACAGACACAGCACCTGTCTCCGAGTCCGGACAGACGATACACCCGTCTCCGGACAGACGATAGGTACACCTGTCTCCGTACAGAGTCACAGACGCGCTCTGCAGCCGGCCCCGGAGCTGACACGGGCCCGGCGCCACCCGGACCGGCCCGGCGTGGCCCCTTTCGTGTCTTATCGATGGGAACGCCGCGACAGCGGACCGGTGTGGCCCTCGACAGCACGGCAGCGGTCAGGGTCATGGACCAGGGTCACCGGTCAGGGTATAGCAGCACCTCTGACCAGCGCACCACTGCCCACCCAGTGTAACCTATGTGCGAGTGCCGGCGCCCAGCATATACCGCCGTCGGTCACGGGGGACATCTTGCTGTCCCTCCCCGTCCATCTCCCTGGTATTGAGGGCACGCCACTGTCTGTGACTGCCATCCTCTGCGTGCAGTCCCCACCCCACCCCTTCTCGCGGTGCAGACTCGTGTCGCGCGCTGCATCCACACATCCGCAATAGCAGGCGCCCGGCGGCGCCCGGCCGCCGCGCAGAGTTATGGACAGCTACTGCGGCGCACCGAATTCGCGCACGTACTTTGCGATTTGCGCATGCAAAAAAAAACAATACTGGGTAAGCGGGGCTCAGGATGGTGATAACGATGAGCCGCCCAAATCACCTGCCAGTGTCTCATTACCCCCTCCCTCCCTCCTCCCCCCTCTCCGACCCGGCCCGGCCCTGGGCTAATGAGGCCGCGGCACCCCCCCCCCCCCCCCCCCCCCGCCTCCCCCACCCCTTCCAGCCGACCCCGTCACCGGCCGGTAGTAGTTGCCGGCTCGGCAAGGTCACATGGTCGGCCGTGCTACAACACTGCGCGGATGGGCCGGGGGCTGATGAGTCACGTGACACTGGGCTGGCACTGCGGTGCAGACGGCGGGGCACCGGCGCGGCCGGCACCCACTGTCCTGGGCCGGCACCCACTGCCCTGGGTCGGCGCCCACTGCCCTGGGCCGGCCCCCACTGCCCTGGGCCGGCACCCACTATACTGGGCCGGCGCCTCCACCAGACCATCGGTCGAGGGACGGTGAGTCCTCTATATGATCCCTTTGGATCCCACTAAGAAAATAGATATATCTTAGGTGTAGGTATGATCTCATTACTCATAGGATCTGACGACAAAACAAGAACAGGGATCTATGATATGAGTGGATTGGATCCCAGCTTATGCGACCTGTTTATAAGCCATGTTTTCATATGATTTCACGTCAATGAGAGACACAAAACCCGACAAAAAGTGAGTGAGCTGATCCTGATCTTATCGGATTTCTAAACAAAAAGAATAGTGTTTATGGTCCCAATGACTACACTCCAAACATATAAAAGAGCGCGAGCTAGGATCCCATTGTATCCCAGATCAAGATCCACAGATCTGAGATCTGAGATCTACTTTCTCGGATCCATGCAGCAATGCATAAATGTGTACGTACATATCTGTATGTCTGTCTGTAATGGCCTTTTCTGGCAGAAAAAGTGGCTCCAGCCTCCAATAAAACAAAACAAAACAAAACAAAACAAAACAAAACAAAACAAAACAAAACAAAACAAAACAAAACAAAACAAAACAAAACAAAACAAAACAAAACAAAACAAAACAAACTGAAGATATTACGGGTCTGAGTTAATGGATCAGATCAAATGGATCTGATCTAACGGCTCTGTATTGTATTGTATTGTATTGTATTGTATTGAACAATCATGAGCGATCCACATTCTGAAAGTGCGTGGCGATTACTGCTCGATGTAATAAGTCTGATTAATTGGTCGGATTTACCTAATAGGTCTGTTAGTCTGGTTAAATGGGTCTGATTCAACGGGTCTAATTTAATGGGGTTGATCTAATTTAATGGTTCTGATCTAATTGGTTTAATCTAATTAATTTGATCTAATGGTGGGAACTGGGAGCTCCGTTCTTCGAGGGGAAATATAAGGACAAACTAAGTCGAATTCGGCGTCCTCGCTTCGCTCGTTGGTTACTGATCATTTTAGTTATTTAACGGTTTAAATCGAGGTGATCGTTTTCTGTTGTTGCGCTCACTAGCAGCTGTTTCAGTCCCACTCTGTGGTTATGCCACGATAAATTTGGACAAAACCACATCCAAGGAATTTGTTGGTTACAAGATAACGGCAGACCCGAAACACCGCCCGTGCCCTGCCCCTAATGACAAAACAGATACTGGCCTCTCCCCCTGATCGCACGATAGCCACCTGCCGTCCTCCCTCCTCCAAAAGGCAGGCGGAGTCCGGCCTGTACCCCCCCCCCCCCCCCGGGACGGCACCGTGCAGTGTGCAGCGTGCAGCGTGCAGCGTGCACGGCCCCCGGGTGCAGTATGTTCGGCTACTGGCCGGCCGGCTGCAGTTGCAATGTTGCAGGTCTGCACAGACAGAGCAACCACAGACGATCACGTGACACAGCCGCGGCCCAGAGCAGCCAGTCACGTGACACCGCGCAGACGGCGGCCAGAGACGTCGCGGTGTGTCAGCGTACATACACTGCGGGAGCTGAGCAATGTAGGTATAGTTGGGATGGGATAACCTGAGGCCAGCTTTACCAACAGAAAAATAGCCGCCTGACGGCTGGCGGATTTTTTTTTTGCCTAAAGACCGCTTCACATAGGGAGCCTAAACGCGATGGGCATGTAAGCGGATGATGCTTTACTGGTTACGCTCTGTGTGTGAAGCGGTCTTTAGGCAAAAAATTCCGGCAGGCGACTATTTTTCTGTTGGTAAAGCTGGCCTCTGTACCGTGTACCTACAATTGGAGAACAGGCTGCCTCCGTTGTCTGAACCAAGTATCCTAAGTACTACTACTGAACGGGGCCCCATCGCTACAATAACCAGGCAGCTCCGTCTAAGACGGCTCAGCCTATAGACAATTATCGCCACGGGAGGGGGTGTTTCTAATGAGTGAGAGCCCCCCGCCCTTCCACCCTCCTCCCTCCCCTCCCCCATAACTGAGCTTACGGTCTCAGCTGTCCATCATAGCAATGCAGTCAGGCAGCCCCGGCTCCACCAATGACCGTGCAGAGAACGGAGGCTCGTCTCCGGTTCCACCAATCGGCGTGCAGATAGCGGAGGCTCGCCGCCGGCTCCACCAATGAGGACTCGGGGCGATCGGCCGGCGGCCCTCAGGGACGAACTTAGTCCGGCCGCGGGCACCGTCCGGTGGGGGGGGGGGGATAGGGCACCGTCCGGCGGGGGGGGGGGGGCACTGTCAGAACGTGACGTCACCAGCCGAACCAGCCGACTGGTAGTGTTCAACGTGCCTGTCCCTCAGAGTCCAGTGACCCCTCTGACAGCAGTGTCTGTCCCTCAGAGTCCAGTGACCTCTCCCCCTGACAGCAGTGTCTGTCCCTCAGAGTCCAGTGACCCCTCTGACAGCAGTGTCTGTCCCTCAGAGTCCAGTGACCTCTCCCCCTGACAGCAGTGTCTGCCCCTCAGAGTCCAGTGACCCCTCTGACCGTGGTGTCTGCCCCTCAGAGTCCAATGACCCCTCCTTCTGACAGCAGTGTCTCCCTCAGAGTCCAGTGACCCCTCTGACAGCAGTGTCTGTCCTGTCCCTCAGAGTCCAGTGACCCCTCTGACAGCAGTGTCTGCCCCTCAGAGTCCAGTAACCCCTCTGACAGCAGTGTCTGCCCTTCAGAGTCCAGTGACCCCTCTGACAGCAGTGCCTGCCCCTCAGAGTCCAGTGGGACGCGGTCGGCCCGGTACCTGGACCTCCTGGACAGCTCTGCGGCCTCTGAGCAGCCACCCGGCTCTGAAGCGGCGCACACCGGACGGACACGACGGTACGTAGACGTGCTACCTAGGGCACGTCGGCCGAACACGGCGCTGCGTGGTGCACGGACCAGTGGCGGATCCAGGGGGCAAAATGGGCATTTGCCCCCCAAACGGCATAATTTTAACATTACGCCTATGGACGATGCATGGAAAGAATCGATAAATTGTTATGGTTTGCCCCCCCCCCCAAAAAAAAAAAACTCTGAGCTGGATCCGCCTCTGGCACGGACTGCCCCTCCCGGCCGGCTCTCCGGCCGCCAACGGGTCCCCACGGTCCGTGCCGTCCACCCTCAAATCAGCTCTGGACGGTGACTTGTGACAGCTCTGACCGGCGACCGCTGACCTGTGACCGCTCTGACCGCTCTGACCTGAGACCGCTCTGACCTGTGGCAGGCTGGCAGCACTGACCGCTCTGACCTGTGGCAGCTCTCTGACCGGTGCCCTGTGGCTGCAGGCGCCGTCGCCAGGCGGGCCATATGATGGCGCCCGGGCTGACCAAGTCGGCCGGCGGCGGCCGCTGCGGCAGCCAGCCCGTCTTCTACATGCCGCCGCGGAAACTGGTGGCCACCACCCGGATCGTAGGCGGCAGCGAGGTGCCCTACGGCGCCTTCCCCTGGCAGGTCAGTGGCCTACGGCGCCTTCCCCTGGCAGGTCAGTGGCCGGGCAGGTCAGATCAGGTCAGCTCATTGGGAGGTCAGTGACGAGTCAGTGGTGGATTATTGGCGAGTCAGGTCAGGTCCGTGCTGAGTCAGTGGTGGGTCAGGTAAGGCCAGTGGCGGGTCAGGTCAGGTCAGTGGCAGATCAGTGGCGGGCTGGGTCAGTGGCGGGTCAGTGGCTGGTCAGATCGGGTCAACGTCTAGTCAATGTTGGGTCGGTGGCGGCTCAGATAAGGTTAGGTCAGGTTAGTGGCAGGTCAATGGCGGGTCAGTGCCGGTTTCATAACCGTTTTACCATCTGTTTAGCTATTCGTCTATCCACCTGACCGCTTTTCTCGCCGTCTTACCATGATACCATCTGTTGGTCCGTCTGGCTAACTAACCCGTCTGTCCGTCTGACTGTGTAGTGTGTAGTGCATAGTGAGTCTGGTAGCTGACCGTCCGCACGGTGTGTCGGCAGGCGGAGATCAAGGTTCTGCAGGACGGCTACCGGACCCACCAGTGCGGCGGCGCCGTCATCTCTCAGCAGTACATCCTCACCGCCGCGCACTGCGTGGTCACGCACAAGTCAGTACCCCCACTGGGACTGGTCACAAAAGTCGGTACTCCCCTGCGCAGAGCGGCGGGCGGGAGCGGATGCGGCAGACACCCCCGCCCCGTCCCCCGCCCCCGCCCCCGCCTCAGTAGACGAGACGACTCCGGCTGCGGAAGTCGGAACCCTATACTGTTTTCCATAACCCCCTGAGTGAAATTCATCGTAACAGTAAAGTAAATTTTATTTTTCGTTCATGTGTATTTCGATCCGGCGTAATGCGGAGCTCGGCGATAGCGGCGCCGGCCAGTTGGCCGCCCTGTGACGCTCTGTGGCGCCGCATGGTGTGTGGAGAGTCGGACGGCGCCGGCGCCGGAGCCCCCTCCTGTGCCTCCTGCACTGTCGCCGAGCGCGCTGACCGAGCCTCCTCGTTCTGCAGCAAGGACGACTACATGGTCATCCTGGGGGACCACGACCTGGCCAACCTCGACCCGCTCGAGTCGACCTTCTTCATCGAGAAGATCCTCGTCCACCCGGGCTACAACCGAGGTGAGAAGCCGTCGACACCCTCCGGCCGGTCCGGACTGGGCAGTCCGCCACCCTCCGGCCGGTCCGGACTGGGCAGTCCGCCACCCTGCTCAGTCCTGAACTGGAGAGTCCGCCACCCTCAGATCCCAGGTGTCTCTGCTGACCACCTCCTGCACTGGCCCTCACAGTTACTAGACCAGAGCGCCGTCCGAATCGGTCGCAGTGGCCCACGTGTGCGGGGCTGAGGCTCTCTGGACCGTTACGTTGACGCCTGATCTACGAGATGGCCGCCTCAACGGTCACATCGCAGTTCCCGGCGTGTCAAATTAGTTACACAGGTGAAACATAGGCTTTCGCGCTGCACGCTGTCGTGCCGATCGGCAGGCGGTCCCGGCTGACCCGGGCGTGTGATTGCAGCGACCAAGAAGCACGACATCGCCCTGCTGAAGCTGCGGCCCAACCTGCGGAAGCAGTCGACCTACAACGAGAAGACGCGGCCGGTGTGTCTGCCGGAGGCGAGCGTGCCGCGGCCGGGAACCGAGTGTGTCGTCACCGGCTGGGGACTCATGGACCGTGAGTGGGGGAGCACTGGACTGGGAGTGGGGGAACGCTGGACCGTGAGTGGGGGAACGCTGGACTGTGAGCGGGGGAACACTGGACTGGGGGTGGGGAACACTGGACTGACGGACCAGGAGTGGGGGACATGGACTGACGGACCAGGAGTGGAGGAACACTGGACTGTGAGCGGGGGAACATTGGACTGTGAGTGGGGGAACACTGGACCGGGAGTGGGGAACACTGGACCCGGAGTGGGGGAACACTGGACTGTGAGTGGGGGATCGCTGGACTGACGGACCAGGAGTGGGGAACACCGGACTGTAAGTGGGGGAACACTGGACTGTGAGTGGGGGATCGCTGGACTGACGGACCAGGAGTGGGGAACACTGGACTGTGAGTGGGGGAACACTGGACTGTGAGCGGGGAACACTGGACTGTGAGTGGGGGATCGCTGGACTGTGAGCGGGGGAACACTGGACTGTGAGCGGGGAACACTGGACTGTGAGTGGGGGATCGCTGGACTGTGAGCGGGGGAACACTGGACTGTGAGTGGGGAGCACTGGACTGTGAGTGGGGGATCGCTGGACTGTGAGCGGGGGAACACTGGACTGTGAGTGGGGAGCACTGAACTGATGGACCAGAAGCGGGGGGTCTAATCAGCTAGGGGTGGGGAACTGCTGCTTAGCTTGCCGAAACTACTGTAAAAACCAGAAGTAAAATCATAGGTACTGAACGTTTTAAGTTATAACGAGAGACTAACTCAACCATCAGTTACAGCTGTTCAATAACAACCGGTACTCAATTACGACACACGGCGTTGTTTTGTGGTGCCCCGGTGGTCCATTGCCCACCTGGCACCTACTGACGCGGACCCGCTCCCCAGCTAACGACGACGCCAGCCTGTCGACCTCGCTGCGGGCCGCCATGGTCAGCATCATAGCCGAAAAGGAGTGCGCTTCGGACGCCGTCTACGGCACCAAGAAACACTTCAGCGGAGACGGTGGGTGGGCCGCCAGCTGGGTGCCGGGGACCGCTGGGGACCCGGGAGGCCGCGGAGCTGGGCGCGGGGGAGGCGGGGGGGGGGGGGGGGGGCGGAGCTGGGTGCCGGGGACCCGGGAGGTCCCGGTGGCCAGAGCTAGGGCCCGAGGAACCTAAAGGGGCCCGAGCGGGTGCGGCTGGGAAACTAACAGAGATCTGGAACAATCTTCACTTAAGCTCCGACATTCGCTGGGCCGCTTTGCTACACTCGCTCTCTGCCTCTGCCTAGTCCCGGATGGTTTTTTCCGTGGCTGCCGTCTCTGGCTCTCCCCCTGATGTTGGCGGGAGGGGGCGATAGTAATGTGCGCCGAGTACCTGGGTCTCTGACTCTCTCCTCTCCCTCCAGGAATGATGTGCGCCGGGTACCTGCGCGGCGGAGTGGACGCCTGTAAGGGTGACAGTGGCGGACCGCTGGCCTGCAAAATTGACGGTACGTAAGACCCCGACAGCTTATATGTACAGTATACACGGTATATATGGACGGTACAAAAGCCCCGCCACTCGCCAGCCTATAGAGATAGACGGTACGTGAGACCACGACAGTTTATAGGCGGTACCTGAGACCACGACACTTTACTAACGTTACTTTATACCCCGACAGTTAAATGGTACGTGAGAACAAGACAGGTTACTCCCGTACCGAATCGGCGTACCTAATTGGCCAATTTGAAGGAATTCCCGTGCACTGCATCGGTGAGCTCAGAGCTTCCAAGCAGTTTATTCATTGCCCAAAAACATTATATGCATTGCGGTCCCTGGTACGGTACGTCAACTCAGCACAATCTCGATACGACGGTTATCCTCGTGGAGCCTGCTTAGGTCGTACTCCACCTGCGTCACTGCGGGCTGCCCCCTGATTGGCCGTTCCGCAGGTCAGCCCCTCCCAGTGCCGCGGTACTGACTGCTGGTTGGCTGGTTCCGCAGGTCAGCCCCTCCCAGTGCCGCGGTACTGACTGCTGATTGGCCGTTCCGCAGGTCGGTTCCAGCTGGTGGGCGTGGTCTCGTGGGGCGACTCGTGTGCGCAGGCGAACAAGCCGGGAGTCTACACACGCGTCTCGCAGTACATGGACTGGATACAGAGCAACATGCGCTGACCGACACCGGCTGTCAGCGGTCAGCGGTCAGCGGTCAGCGGTCAGCGGTCAGCGGTCAGCGGTCAGCTGCGGGTCAGCTCCGGTCACTGCAATAGGGGCATCGACTGCGGGTCATCTGAGGTCACTGCACTGGTCATCTGAGTTCGCTGCTGGGCATCTGAGATCTCTGACTTAGCTGAGGTCACGGCGGGTCATCTGAGATCGCCGAGGTCAGCTGGGGTCACTGCGGGTCATCTGAGATCGCTGAGGGTCAGTTGGGGTCACTGCGGGTCAGCTGGGGTCACTGCGGGTCAGCCGAGGTCAGGCGCCGCCGGCGGCGACTGCCGGTCTGGCGGCGCCACTCGATGTGTCGAGTGTTGAGTTGAGTTTGAGTGTGCCGCGGACAGAGTCAGAGCGTCCTCTCTGAGATACGTCACTGCCATCCCTGAGGTCCGCACAGCCCCCCCCCCCTCTCCGGGACACCGGCTGGGGGGGGGGGGGGCGCTGCTGTGTGCCACTGTCCAATCAAAATCGGCCTTATTGCCGAGCTATCGACTTTGCGCACGCCACGTGTTCGCGGAGGCATGAACTGTGAGACGGGTTGAGAACTTTTAAAGCGGGTTTGTGTGCGTGTGTGTCCGTGTACGTGTTGTGTCTCTCTGTCGTGGGAGTCGGCCGGGAATACCCCGGGAGTCGGCCGGGAATACCCCGGGAGTCGACCGGAAATACCCCGGGAGTCGGCCGGAAATACCCCGAGAGTCGACCGGAAATCAGCTGGGAGTCGGTCGGAAATACTCCGGGAGTCGGCCGGAAATACCCCGGGAGTCGGCCGGGAATACCCCGGGAGTCGGCCGGAAATACCCCGGGAGTCAGCGGGGAATCGCCCGGGAGTCGGCCGGGAATACCCCGGGAGTCAGCCGAAAATCGCCAGGAAGTCGCCCGATTTCCCGGGGAGGCGCCAAGCTGGGTCAGCGGTCAGTGGTCAGCGGTCAGCGGTCAGCGATCTCTGGTCAGCGGTCAGTGGTCAGCGGTCAGTGGTTAGCGGTCAGCGGTCAGCGGTCAGTGGTCAGCGGTCAGCGGTCAGCGGTCAGACGGTCTGCCCGTGTGACCGCTGTGTGGCGAGGGAAACACGTGGGCTCTTTTATATCTGTCAGGTGGGGGCTGCAGTTGCACACCCGGCCAGCACCTGCCAGGAGCAAATGGTTTGCGCTGCGCGATTTCGTGCTTCCATACCTGACCTGACCTGACTGATCGAAGACATGACCACCACTGCCATAACCTGAGACACCCGTGTCGGTGGATGTGGCACCGCGGACCCGGACTGGACTGGACCCTGAACTGGACCCCAGACTCTGGGACTGGTTCCAATAGACCCGATCTCCGCACCAAAGAGAGCAGAATTGCAGAGCTTTATCCTAGTCAGACGTGTGTTATGTGCGCGCGTCCAACTGTCTGTACCTGTGTGAGTGGACCACGGAGAGTGGACGAGAGGCGCCGACTGTGTGTGGAACTGTGTGGAGGAAACTACCCCGGGTAATTATCAAGCTGAACTGAGGGCTGAGGCCGAAACGTATGGGTGCCCACTTCGCTGCACTTCTGGATCTCCGCTTTTGCACAGGATTATCTTCCTGAATTACTTGGCTAAGAAAGCGTGCTAATGTTTATCGTGTATTGTGTTATTTTTTACATCTGTATGTCGTATGCAGCGTTTGCCTTAGTTAGCTCGGTAGCCTAGACAGCACAGCAAAGAGTAGCAGTAGTATACATAACGTAGTGATAGTTCGTAGTGATGTAGTGATAACGTAGTGATAGTTCTACCGTAGTGATAGTTCTACTACAGCTGTAGTGTACAGAATCGAACCACGTCCTACCGGTGTGTGAGCTAAACATAGACCTCTGTATATACCGGTATACAGAGTGGGCGTATGGCTAAACCAGTACATTGGTGGGGGGACAGCCGCTCACACAGTCCGCACTTCTGTCCAGCCGGCCGCACCCCACTGAACGTCCGGCGCTCTCTGTGTATAATACACCGCTCTTAATGTGTAATACACCGCTCTCTGTGTATAATACACCGCTCTCTGTGTGTAATACACCGCGGCTCTCTGTGTATAATACACCGCTCTGTGTGTAATACACCGCTCTCTGTGTATAATACACCGCTCGCTGTGTGTAATACGCCGCTCTCTGTGTGTAATACACGGTTATTGCCGCCGACCTGCTGTGTGCCTGTGGAGAGCGAGCTGTCAGTGAGCTGAGAGTGTGAGCTGACAGTGTGAGCTGAGAGAGCGAGCTGTGAGTGAGCTGAGAGTGTGAGCTGACAGTGCGAACTGCTCAGCGGGACTGGGGGAAGACGACGTAGAAATGTTACGGTACGGCGGATCAGACGCCAATGACACGGGAAACGTACACGGGTACACGGGACACGGGTAAAGTACGACACGAGCTGTCCGTGGCCACTGCAGGCCCAGTGTCCGATAGCGATTCTCAGCCAATACTTTCATGGAATACATACGGCTTACCTCTGAAATGCACTGAACTGTTTTTATATCTAGGACTTGTTCTGTGTTTTGGGAGCCCTTCGTTTCCCAAAGATGGGGCATATAACAAATGACCAATGTTTGTTTATATTATGACCAATGTTTATAATGCTTAGGGGAAGTTGGGGCAATGCCGGAGTTGGGGCAAAGCCGAAATTCGAGATATTTCGAAAACCGTACGACATGGATGCCACCTGTCAGTGATGCTCTGAAGCTTAAGTGACTACCAATTATCGCATGTTTATTACCAGTCGTCATTCGGAATACTTCGGCTGTGAGGGCGCCAAGAGCGTTTTCAAGGTACGTTTCCTTTGTACTACATGCGTCTTCGAAGCTGCATTTCCTACTCATTATGGTACCGTTTGTCTGGCCAATTCGGTCAAGTAATCTTCAGCACGTCTTTGCATAAGTGTGCTGCCTATTTGAAATTTATACAGCACGTTGAAAAGTTATGGGCCTGCAAATGAAAGTATGGCTGGCTGGGGTAATGCCGAAAACGTGCAATTACGCGCGTTAAAGCACGCTACGTGAACTTTACCGCTGTAGAATAGCAACGCGTATTTTTAGTCACACAAATTACACTTTTAACCGACACAACGGCCTGTTACCATAAGGAATGATTTACCTGGCCTTTTCTTATTATATCACACAATTATAACTTCCAGTGTGCACCAAGCGTCCTTAAGCTCTTAAAACGCGTGTCAGCTTTGACGAATTCTGGATAAAATTTGAGATAAAATAGCAAAACATCAATTTCGGCATTTCCGTAGATCATTTCTCCCATTTTCGGCTTTCCCCGCAGTCCGGGGCAACGCCGAAAAAGTCACTTCTTTGATATTTTTAGTTTGTGCGCTTAACGGTATGCGAATTCATCAAATGTGCCTGGTATGTTTGAAAGGCAAAAGACTGGCCTCTCGAATGACGCCAACAAGAATAGCTTATGTTGTCTACCTTGCGTGCTACGGGCGTCAGAAAAAAGTATTCGGCGTTCCCCTAACTTCCCCTATATTGTTGAAATACCCTTTGAGAGTCGTGAAGGAGTCAACACTGACGGCTTTTCATATCGCCATTCAGGCGGAGAGCGCGTATCAAACGGATAAATCTCTAATCTAAATCTCATGTAAATCTCAGTCACGGGCGTGTATTAAAATCAGTTACATGAAATCTTACTTTCGGTTCATCTCGGGCTGCCTCGCCGTTGTTACTGGCTATAGAGCCGCATTACACCCCTACACGCCATTCTCACACCCTGTAACATCCCCAACTCATCCACAGGATGAGGCCGCTCACTCCTACACGGCTCCAATACGGCTCCCGTACGGCTCCAATACGGCTCCCGTACGGCTCCAATACGGCTCCCGTACGGGTTCCGGTACGGCTCCCATACGGGTTCCGGTACGGCTCCCGCACGGGTTCCGGTACGGCTCCCATACGGGTTCCGGTACGGCTCCCATACGGGTTCCGGTACGGCTCCCGTACGGGTTCCGGTACGGCTCCCGTACGGGTTCCGGTACGGCTCCCGTACGGGTTCCGGTACTGGTCTGGCTCCCGTGAGTGTCGGATACTGGCCGGTTTTGGTCGCCAGTTGCCGGTTACAGCCGCCCAGCCACCACCCCTAGAGGGCCTGAGCAGTGAGCAGTGTCTGTGGAGGCGCCCCCTGTACGGACGGCGGCGCCCCTGTACGGACGGCGGCGCCCCTGTACGGACGGCGGCGCCCCTGTACGGACGGCGGCGCCCCCTGTACGGACGGCAGCGCCCCCTGTACGGACGGCGGCGCCCCCTGTACGGACGGCGGCGCCCCCTGAGCAGACGGCGGCACCAGTCGGCGCGCAGCACACACGGGACAGCGCCGCCTGTCGGTGGAGCTGCTAGCAGAGCCCGCGGAGGCGCCAGCAGGGCCCGCGGAGCTACTAGCAGAGCCCTCAGAGGCGCCATCCGGGCTGCTAGCAGAGGCGCGCCGGCATCTGCGCTCCGTCCAGGCCGGTCAGGATGTTGCGCGCCGTCAGCGTGGCCATGTCGGTGCGCGACTTGACCGTGGCGCTGCCCACGTGCGGCGTCAGCGCTGAAACGGAGCGGGACGGGGGGGGGGGGTCAGTGCCGCCGTACAGAGCTGAAACGGGCGAGAGCGGTTCATGTTATACTTGGTCACGTTATTCTGATTGCAGCTCGGGGTATAATGACCGCAGCTGGTCACGGTATACTGAGTGCAGTTGGTAGACTCATTGCAGTTGGTAGACTCATTGCAGGCGGTCACACTCATTGCAGCTGGTCACACTCACTGCAGCTGGTCTGACTGCAGTCGGTCACACTCACTGCAGCTGCTCCTACTCACTGCAGTTGGACATTCATTGCAGTTAATCTGACTGCAGTTGGTCACGTTATACTCACCGCAGTTGGTCACGTTATACTCACCGCAGTTGGTCACGTTATACTCACTGCAGTTGGTCTCACGTTACACTGGCTGCAGTTGGTCACGTTATACTCACTGCAGTTGGTCACGTTATACTCACTGCAGTTGGTCATGTTGGCCAGAGGGTGGGTGGGCGGCAGCGGCTCGGGCGTCATCACATCCAGGCCAGCTGCCTGGATCCGGCCGGAGCGGAGAGCAGCCGCCAGCGCCTCCTGGTCCACGGTGCCTGCCGGGGGTTATCACCGGCGTCATCACCGGCGTCATCACCGGCGTCATCACGGGACAGGGCGGGACGATAGCCTCCACTGGTAACATCGCATGCAACGTACACAACCGAAACCTGGAAGCGACTGGGCGCATACAAAGTCGGGGTGATTGAGAGCATACCAGTAACTATGACACTCAGTCCGGTATTTTCCAAGATATATGAGTGACCATCAGACAAGCCCATTGCACTCTGCAGCCGAGCCGAGGGGGAGTGCCTGCCCTGTTACCGTCCCCCTTTACCTCCGGTACCCCGAATCCCTCGGTACTGCCCCCTGCCCCCTGCCCCCACCTCCGCGGCTGGCGTTGATAAGCACGGCGTTCGACTTCATCTTGCCGAAGGCGGCCTCGTTAAACAGGCCTCTGGTGTCATCGTTGAGCGCGCAGGTGACGATCACAAAGTCGGAGCGCGCCAGCAGCTCGTCGAACGGCACAAACTGGGCGCCCAGGGCAGCGGCTGCGGCGCAGAGGTCACCGCAGAGGTCACCGCAGGGGTCACAGGTCAAACCTGAGGTCTAAGACCAACTGCGCGCCCAGGGCAGCGGCTGCGGCGCAGAGGTCACCGCAGAGGTCAGAGCGCAGAGGTCAGTGGTCCTAGATCAGTGGTCAGAGGTCAGAGGTCAGCCCAGATGTCAGAAGTCAAACTTGAGGTCAGAGGTCACCAAAAAGGTCAGAGGTCAAACCCGAGGTCTGAGACGAGGTTACCACAGAGGTCAGAACTCAAAGCTGAGGTCAAAGGTCACCACAGATGTTACCACAGAGGTCAGAGGTCACCACAGAGGTCAGGTCACCACGGAGGTCAGGTCACCACGGAGGTCAGGTCACCACAGAAGTTAGAGGTCCTCACAGAGGCTACCAGAGGTCAGAGGTCAGAAGTCACCAAATAGGTCAGAAGTCACCATGGAGGCAACACAGAAAACTGAGGTCAACAACGGGGTACAAAGATCGCCACTGTGTTAGAGTGGCGACTTCATCTAGGCGAAGTGTTAGAGTTTTGGAGGATAGAAATCAAAGATCAAAGGTCAACAAGTAACCATAGAAATGTTAGATCCCAAGGTAGAGGTCAGTGCTAGTATCTATAGAGAGGTCAGAGTACCTGCTGGAGGTCAGTGGCACTGTGCCCGTCCCCCGTCCCGTTCGTACCCTCTGGCCGCTCCGTCCTGCCCGTGTACAGGATGGTGCTGACGTCCCGTCCCCCGTCCCGTTCGTACCCTCTGGCCGCTCCGTCCTGCCCGTGTACAGGATGCGTATTTACAAATTGCAACCGAGCTCCGCCGTGGGGTAAGGTGGGCAGGGGTTTTCGCACTACGGCTGCGGTTGAACTACCGTCTGTGGTAGAAACTTCAGGACGATGGCGCGTTTCATACGAAATGTAGCGCAATGTTTGTTTGCTTCTGAACTTCTACTGTTATTGCTGTGAATTCTTGAAGTGGGAGTGTTTCAATAGCAATTTGTGGATTATTTGAGTTTATTTATATAAACATAGAATAGTATTATGAAACATTGTGTGGAAACTGCAAATACTGATATGATCAATTACTTAGTTTGGAAATTGATACACATTTTGTAGAGATTTGTCTGGCAAATGGTGTAACAAACCTTACCTGGTTATCTTACCTGGTTCAAGCCTATCATGATCTGAAGCGGTTGTAACAAATCAAAATTGCTTTGATGTTACATAGTACCTTGTTGGAAAGACTGGAGCATGGTTCAAGATGATGTGTAAAAATTCAAGATTTGTGGGAAAGCTTGTGACTGAAGAACGAAAACAGTTCTATATGATGGCTCAATCAAACATGGAAATGGACGACAAAAGTAGAGTTTCAACATTCCAGCATGTGAGAATAACTTCAGAAATTCATAATTCTTGTAGTATTGCATTCTTCTTATGTACAGTTATAGGTTTTGTTAGGGTATTTGAAATTCATTGTGTCAGTTGAGATATAGATGGATTGCGGACAAATTTTAGAATCATTGCAGGGTAGCTAGGTATAAGGTACTTGTTCAGTAAAAGGGTATGTGATGAATGCCATGAGAAGGTTTTTATGATTTAATATATGGCCGTTGTTGTACCTACAAAAATGCAAGCTTACTAGCAACTAGTTTCTGAATCAACTCGAAAGTATTTGCCATGGATGTAAATATGTTCCTGCAAAGTTTGTCAATAAATTTGTGTGATGTTGACCAGAGAGCTTTATCATCTGGGCATTTATGTCGCTTCTTACATAAGGTGTTAAGCATAGTAATTACGGATGAACTTTGTGCCAATATCTTAAATGCACAATGTATGTAGCATGTCTACAACCCTCACTGATCTATATAGCTATAGGCATTTGGCACCAGCAAGACCAAGGGCATGAACTTCACAATTGCTCAACCTTTTGTCATGTACCACCAGTCACTTTTTTACTTAAGGTGCACATAGCAGTGCACACAACAATGTGCAGGGGGCCTACACAAAAACAACATGATTGTTGTGTTATGGTCCAACCCCCGCACGGCTGCTGGCCGCGCCTGCGCGCGCCCCTGCCGCCGCCACCGCTGGCCGCCCCGGCTCCGTGCCTGTGAGCGCCTCTGCCGCCGCCAGCTGACGGTGCGCGCCGAGCGGCGAGACTGGCGCGGGCGACGAGGCGCGGCGCTCGCCATACTTGTTTCTCTTTTGGACACTCTTTCGGCCTGAACGTATCGCAGTACAATAAATCGCGTTTTCCATTGATTGTGTGCTCTTTCACTCGAAACGAACCAAAACATAACAATGATTAGTGTGCACTATGCACAGGATTGTACCCTGATTATTTGAATATTTTGATCACTCAACAGTCAATAGTCAGGAGATAATTATTAAATATCACATTTATTATACATCACTTGTCAAACAAGAGCATGATGACACACATTTTGACAAGCAATTATGGTAGTATTCCAATAAGTTGGACAGTCATCTCCCTGGGCGTCATTTTTCCAGGAAGGTACCTCTGCAGGTGTTGTGGTAGGCTAGGTTGAATTGGGTCAAGTTAGGCGAAGTAAGGTCAGGTGGTTAGGACCCGGTCAGACCGTAAGGGTTGGTCAGGTTGATTTTAATCTTTCATTCTAATTTGACATAGATATCTATTACCTATGTTTTTGCTCCAGCCTGAATTTCATTAGGTAATGAGTTAATTTTGCTTTGTTTTTATCTGTCTTGTTTTGTGTTTTTGTCCCTTATATTTTGCCCCATAGGCAAGGGTGGAGCTTTTCCAGGGAAGGTGGTGGAGCATGATTGGGGGCGCTCAACCAGCCGGCATAGGAGGGCATGGTTTCTGAACGCGCACTGATGCCTGATTCAAGCCACGCTGTCTTCATGCGTGGCGGCGCGCTATTTAAAGTCCCTAAAAGAACGGGAAGTGATGCCGATAGAACCTTCAATCATTCTGGGCTAACGCTTATGACTTGGAAAAAGTCGCGATCCCAATTCAATCGAAAACCTGTGGGCTCTTGTTTAGCAGGTGTATGAAGAGCCACCCGCCATGACCCGCCATAAGCACTGCTCAACCGCAGGCACAGGTTTAGACGGCATTGGTCCGCATCAAAGCCAGTGTGCTGGAGAATCCATTGGCTGAAATGCTCCAGAACATTCGCCACTGTGTGGTTTCCTCATTTCCTCTCTGACTGTCCTTTGAAACCACTCCAAAGATATGCAGAAACCAACGAGGTGAGTAAACGAGGTGAGTAAACTGTGTTTTTTATGAAAGGTGGCTACAATCTCAGTTCAAAGAAAAGGTACCAGATTGTTTTGTTTTTACAGCGGGAAGAAAGGTGTCCGGATAATTTCGTTACACCCCCTGTGATGTTCAAATGATTGCTAAATTCGAACTCAGCTCCAAAAACTAGCCTAGAAACATGTAAAACTCGAAAAAGTGAACCGAGGTCATCAAAGGTCATTGAGCTGACCTGACCTTCAGGTGACCTTGACACCCACCCTAATGCATGGGACCAGCATCATATCACATGTTTCAACGCTTGAAACCACGTGAAGACTGCAACCGCGCGGCTAATGCGAGCCGACATACGCCGAATCGCGATTCGGGCCAAACATGGTCTCGAGAAATAGGTCACAGATCAAAGGTCATTTGGGTCAGGGTCATGAAATTTTCAGGGTAGGTGTAAAATTGATAAAATCGGGGTACTGAAAGTTTCGTCGCGATCGGACGGTTTTTACGCGAGTTACTCACGAAAAACCGATAAAGCGCACCCAAAAAGGCAGAAATATGCACATGCGATATCCTATACTGCGAAAAAAAGGTGCATCATTTTTGAACGTCGCCCACAAATTGTAATTACCCTAAGCTTAGGCAGATGTATGGTAGAAAACCCCCCAAGTGAAATACACTACGGCGGAAATAAAATACCCTACGGCGGAGCTCGGTTGCAATTTGTAAATACGCGTACAGGATGGTGCTGACGTCCCGTCCCCCGTCCCGTTCGTACCCTCTGGCCGCTCCGTCCTGCCCGTGTACAGGATGGTGCTGACGTCCCGTCCCCCGTCCCGTTCGTACCCTCTGGCCGCTCCGTCCTGCCCGTGTACAGGATGGTGCTGACGTCCCGTCCCCCGTCCCGTTCGTACCCTCTGGCCGCTCCGTCCTGCCCGTGTACAGGATGGTGCTGACGTCCCGTCCCCCGTCCCGTTCGTACCCTCTGGCCGCTCCGTCCTGCCCGTGTACAGGATGGTGCTGACGTCCCGTCCCCCGTCCCGTTCGTACCCTCTGGCCGCTCCGTCCTGCCCGTGTACAGGATGGTGCTGACGTTGAACGGCCTCAGACGAGCGGCCACGCCCTGGCCGATCCGGCCCAGACCCACGATCCCTGTGGGCAGTGGACACAGCGGGTCAGCAGACCCACACCAGCAGACCAAAACGAACAGACCGAGGTCCAAACCAACACACTAAGACCAACAGACCCAGACCAACAGACCCAGACCCACGGCGTTAGACCAATAGACCCAGACCCACAGACCAACAGACTAGTGATGTCAATTTCAGAAATTTTGGAAACCAATACCAAACCGATACCGACCAAAACCACTGAGAGTATACCAAAACCGAACCGATTTTCAGAAATAGGGTGAAATACCGACTAGGTACCGAATTGAGGGAATCATCAAACAAATGCTTCAAACTTTCTCAAAGCAAATGATAAGCATTAAAAGGTAATACTTTAAAATAAGGCAACAAAAACAAGTCAGGAAATCTCTAAATTATTTTCACTGCACAGAGCCTATTTTAAGGGAATTTGACTGGGGGGGCAACCTGGAAAATTGTCTCTAATAATCCATCAACCCTCGCCCGTATTGGTATTTTCCAGCTGCGAACGTATATGGGGGGGGGGGGGGGGTCCGTTGGACCTTCCTTCTTGCCGTTTCGACCCTGCTCGAGCTAGAGCTTCGTGGAAAAAACGACCGTGTTGCCCGTGATGAAAGGAAGCCGATGATACCCAATTTTAACCCTCGCCGACCCTCGCCGATACAGGGGGGGGGGGTTGATGCAACCCCCCTAAGGTTTTTTCGCGAATAACTCGCGTAAAAAGCTGCCGATTGCAACGAAACTTTCAGTACCCTCGCATTTATCAATTTTACACCTAACCTGAAAATTTCATGACCCTGACTCAAATGACCTTTGACCTGTGACCTACTTTCCGAGACCATGTTTGGCCGGAATCACGATTCGGCGTATGTCGACTCGCATTAGCCGCGCTTTTGCAAGCTTTTCGTGCTTTCAAACGTTCAAACATGTGATTTGATGTTGCTCCCATGCATTAGGGTGGATGTCAAGGTCACCTGAAGGTCAGGTCAGGTCAGTGACCTTTGATGACCTCGGTTCACTTTTTCGAGTTTTACATGTTTCTAGGCCAGTTTTTGGAGCTGAATTCGAATTTAGCAACCCGATGAACATTTACGAAGCCTAGTTTTAGTGCCTTTGTAACATGTTACGAAGCTGTCAGAGGCGGTTGACACCTACTAGGAATACCCGGCAGGACCCCTACTGGTTGACCTGACCTGACCTGACCCGACCTGGACTAAATGCATGAAGACATCATCTGTGATCAAAACTCACATGATATCATTCGGATCAGCACCCCGAAAAACCCCATAGCAGCCACACTTTACGACGTTCTAACAGGTCCCGATTTTCCCGATTTTCGGGTCATTGACCTGACCTGGAAGGTCACCCGATGACCTAGGACATTAAAATTGGATATCATCGGCTTCCTCTCGTGACGGGCAGCACGCTCGTTTTTTCCGCGAAGCTCTAGCTCGATCAGGGGCCAAACGCGAGGGGGGGTCGTACCAACCCCCCTTGTGCCGTCGAAGGACGCAAAATGGCCTGTGCCGGCGAGTGTTAAGGTCCTAGGTCGTCATCATTTGACCTTCCAGGTCAGGTCAATGACCCAAAAGTCGGGAAAATCGAGACCTGTTAGAGCATCGTAAAGGGTGGCTGCTATGTTTTTTCGGCGTGATGATCACGAATATCATGTTAGTTATGATTATAGATGATGTCTTCATGCATTTAGGCCAGGTCGGGTCAGGTCAGGTCAGGTCAACCAGTAAGGGTTTTGGCGGGTGTTCGTAGTAGGTGGCAACCGCCTCTGACAGCCTCGTAACATGTTACGAAGGCACCAAAACTACTTCGCAAACGGTCAAATGGTTGCTAAATTCGAATTTAGCTCCAAAAACTAGCCTAGAATCTTATAGAACTCGAAAATGTGAACCGAGGTCATCAAAGGTAAATGACCTGACCTGACCTTCCGGTGACCTTGACACCCACCCTAATGCATGGGAGCAACATCATATCCCATGTTTGAACGTTTGAAACCACGAAAAGACTGCAAACGAGCGGCTAATGCGAGGCGACATGCGCCGAATCGCAATCCCGGCCAAACATGGTGCCATGGTGCTAGGCCGCCGGTGCATCTGAAAGAACTGTGGGTGCCCCTGACAAGCCTGAAGTTCCAACGACAGGCCCGTGGTGCCCCTGACAGGCCCATGATGCCCTTGCGAGGCCGTTGGTGTCCCTGCTAGGCCGGTGGTGCCTCTGCTAGGCCGCTGGTGCCCCTGGGCCCTGAGAGGACTGTGGTGCTCCTGACAAGCCTGGAGTGTCCCCGACAGGCACGTGGTGCCACTTACAGGCCCAAGATGTCCCTGCGAGGCCGGTGGTGCCCCTGCCAGGCATGTGGTGTCCCTGCTAGGCCTCTGGTTCCCCTGACAGGCCTGTGGTGTCCCTTGGCCCTGACAAGCTTGAGGTGCCCCCGACAGGCCCGTGGTGTCGCTGACAGGTCCGTGGTGCCCTTGCTAGGCCTGTGGTGCCTCTGGCAGGCCTGTGGTGCCCCTGGCGGGCCTGAGCTGTGGTGGTATCCCTGACAGGCCCAAGGTGGCGCCCCTGCGAGGCCGGTGGGGCCTCTGGCAGGTCTGTGGTGCCCCTGGCAGACCTATGGTGCTCTTCCTAGGTCGATGGTGCTCCCAACAGGTCTGTGGTGCCCCTGACAGGCCGGTGGTGCCCCAGGCAGGCCTGTGGTGTCCCCGGGCCAAAGGGGGCGGGGGTCATAACCCATTAACCCACCATTGGATCCACCACTGGTCATTACTTGCAGACTGACTCATTTGACATCCATTGCAAAACAAGTCACAGTTGTATGTTTGTCACCGTGTTCCTTTATGCCCATTTTTATAGTGGGCACATCTCGACGACTGGGGGGGCAATTCTGTTGAGTGCGGGGGCATTTGCCCCCCCCAGTTAACATGTTAAAATAGGCCCTGTCACTGCAAAAACATATAACTGTATTGTGTAACTATTAACAAATATTCAGGTCAGTTACTTAACTGGGATGTGGATTCAAGTCATCTGCATGAGGTGATAAGACAAGAACTTGAACCCTGACTCTCATCCATGCCTGAACCCAAGTCAATTCAATTCGAGTCCAGTCAAGACAGGGTTACGTATGTTATCATGATCCAAAAATGGTAACCAAATGACAATGATGAGCTGGGCTATACCATTAATGTAAACAAAATCCATGATACCTACAGTTCAACTCAAGAAGCGATGGTGACGATAGTGACGCAGCCAATTTTTCATCATAAATAAATGTTTAACACAACAAATCTTAATAAACAATTACTTACGAGGCACACTGATAGATAGCAGACACCACTGTAATGAAATCGCGATGAAAGCTAAGTAAAATGTCCATAATTTTACGGAATCATTGACACGTGTCACGTGGCATCACTTCCACAATGGCAGCCTTGCAGGCGGCGGCCATTTGCATTTAGGCACGAAACGCACGGAACGCGTATTTACAAATTGCAACCGAGCTCCGCCGTGGGGTAAGGTGGGCAGGGGTTTTCGCACTACGGCTGCGGTTGAACTACCGTCTGTGGTAGAAACTTCAGGACGATGGCGCGTTTCATACGAAATGTGGCGCAAAGTTTGTTTGCTTCTGAGGGCTGTTCACGGACCCTAGGGGTGTTCACGGGCACCGCACACTGCTGCGTGCGCTGTGTGCGGTGCGTCCAGCAGGCGTGGGGGTAGGGGATGGGTAGGCGGTTCTGACGTCACGGCTGCGTGCGGTGGACGGTCCGCTGTGGCCAGTCCCGACCGGCCACAGCGATCGCTGTGTGCGGTGACGGAAGGCTGACGTAGGGACGCAGTGGGCGGAGCTTGGAGGCTATGTGCGGTCCGACCGCACACAGGGCCCGTGAACAGCCCTCCTGTGTGCGGTCGGACCGCACACAGCCTCCAAGCTCCGCCCACTGCGTCCCTACGTCAGCCTTGCGTCACCGCACACAGCGACCGCTGTGGCCGGTCGGGACTGAGGGGTGTTCACGGGCACCGCACACTGCTGCGTGCGCTGTGTGCGGTGCGTCCAGCAGGCGTGGGGGTAGGGGATGGGTAGGCGGCTCTGACGTCACGGCTGCGTGCGGTGGACGGTCCGCTGTGGCCAGTCCCGACCGGCCACAGCGATCGCTGTGTGCGGTGACGGAAGGCTGACGTAGGGACGAAGTGGGCGGAGCTTCGAAGCTGTGTGCGGTCCGTCCGCACACAGGGCCCGTGAACAGCCCTCTGGCCACAGCGGACCGTCCACCGCACGCAGCCGTGACGTCAGAGCCGCCTACCCATCCCCTACCCCCACGCCTGCTGGACGTACCGCACACACCGCACGCAGCAGTGTGCGGTGCCCGTGAACACCCCTCTGAACTTGTACTGTTATTGCTGTGAATTCTTGAAGTGGGAGTGTTTCATTAACAAGTTGTGGATTATTTGAGTCTCTTTATATAAACATAGAATAGTATTATGAAACATTGTGTGGAAACTGCAAATACTGATATGATCAATTACTTAGTTTGGGAATTGATACACATTTTGTAGAGATTTGTTTGGCAAATGGTGTAACAAACCTCAAGCCTATCATGATCTGAAGGTGTTGTAACAAATCAAAATTGCTTTGATGTTACATAGTACCTTGTTGGAAAGACTGGAGCATGGTTCAAGATGATGAGTAAAAATTCAAGATTTGTGGGAAAGCTTGTGACTGAAGAATGAAAACAGTTCTAAATGATGGCTCAATCAAACATGGAAATGGACAACAAAAGTAGAGTTTCAACATTCCAGCATGTGAGAATAACTTCAGAAATTCATAATTCTTGTAGTTTTGCATTCTTCTTATGTACAGTTATAGGTTTTGTTAGGGTATTTGAAATTCATTGTGTCAGTTGAGATATAGATGGAATGTGGACAAATTTTAGAATCATTGCATGTTAGCTAGGTATAAGGTACTTGTTCGGTAAAAAGGTATGTGATGAATGCCATGAGAAGGTTTTTTATGATTTAATATATGGTTGTTGTTGTACCTACAAAAATGCAAGCTTACTAGCAACTAGTTTCTGAATCAAATCAAAAGTATTTGCCATGAATGTAAATATGTACCTGAAAAGTATGTCAATAAATTTGTGTGATGTTGACCAGAGAGCTTTATCATCTGGGCATTTATGTCGCTTGTTACATTAAGTGTTAAGCATAGTAATTATGGATGAACTTTGTGCCAATATCTTCAATGCACAATGTATGTAGCATGTCTACAACCCTCACTGATCCTGCTATAGCTATAGGCATTTGGCACCAGCAAGACCAAGGGCATGAACTTTACAGTTGCTCAACCTTTTGTCATGTACCACCAGTCACTTTTTTACTTAAGGTGCACATAGCAGTGCACACAACAATGTGCAGAGGGCCTACACAAAAACAACATGATTAGTGTGCACTATGCACAGGATTGTATCCTGATTATTTGAATATTTTGAACACTCAACAGTCAACAGTCAGGAGATAATTATTGAATATCACATTTATTATATGTACATCACTTTTCAAACAAGAGCATCTTGACACACATTTTTACAAGCAATCATGGTAGTATTCCAATAAGTTGGACAGTCATCTCCCTGGGCGTCATTTTTCCAGGAAGGTACCTCTGCAACCTGCAGGTGTTGTGGTAGGCTAGGTTGAATTGGGTCAATTTAGGCGAAGTAAGGTGGTTAGCAGGGCTGCGGAGTCGATGGATTTTCGGCGACTCCGACTCCGACTCCGACTCCGGCTTTCAAAAACCAGCTCCGACTCCGACTCCGACTCCGGGCAGAATTGTCGACTCCGACCGACTCCAACTCCCGACTCCGACTCCGCAGACCTAGCAGGGCTGCGGAGTCGACAGATTCTCGGTGACTCCGACTCCGACTCCGGCTCGGGTTTCTAAAATCGACTCCGACTCCGGTCACAACTGTCGACTCCGACCGACTCCGACTCCGACTCCGACTCCGACTCCGCAGCCCTGGTGGTTAGGACCCGGTCAGACCGTAAGGCCTGGTCAGGTTGATTTTAATCTTTCATTCTAATTTGACAAAGATACCTATTTCCTATGTTTTTGCTCCAGCCTGAATTTCATTAGGTAATGAGTTAATTTTGCTTTGTTTTTATCTGTCTTGTCTTGTGTTTTGTCCCTTATATTTTGCCCCATAGGCAAGGGTGGAGCTTTTCCAGGGAAGGTGGTGGAGCATGATTGGAGGCGCTCAACCAGACGGCATAGGAGGGCACGGTTTCTGAACGCGCACTGATGCCTGATTCAAGCCACGCTGTCTTCATGCGGGGCGGCGCGCTACTTAAAAGTCCCTAAAAGAACGGGAAGTGATGCCGATAGAACCTTCAATCATTCTGGGCTAACGCTTATGACTTGGAAAAAGTCGTGATCCCAATTCAATCGAAAACCTGTGGGCTCTTGTTCAGCAGGATGTTTATGAAGAGCCACCCGCCATAAGCACTGCTCAACCGCAGGCACAGGATTAGACGGCGTTGGTCCTCATCAAAGCCAGTGTGCTGGAGAATCCATTGGCTGAAATGCTCCAGAACATTCGCCACTGTGTGGGTTCCTCATTTCCTCTCTGACTGTCCTTTGAAACCACCCCAAAGATATGCAGAAACCAACGAGGTGAGTAAACTGTGTTTTTATGAAAGGTGGCCACAAGCTCAGTTAAAAGAATAGTACCAGATTGTTTTGCTTTTACAGCGGGAAGAAAGGTGTCCGGATAACTTCGTTACACCCCCTGTGATGTTCAAATGGTTGCTAAATTCGAAATCAGCTCCAAAAACTAGCCTAGAAACATGTAAAACTCGAAAAAGTGAACCGAGGTCATCAAAGGTCATTGAGCTGACCTGACCTTCAGGCATGACCTTGACACCCACCCTAATGCATGGGACCAGCATCATATCACATGTTTCAACGCTTGAAACCACGTGAAGACTGCAACCGCGCGGCTAATGCGAGCCGACATACGCCGAATCGCGATTCGGGCCAAACATGGTCTCGAGAAATAGGTCACAGGTCAAAGGTCATTTGATTCAGGGTCATGAAATTTTCAGGGTAGGTGTAAAATTAATAAAATTGGTCGGGGGTATTGAAAGTTTCGTCGCGATCGGACGGTTTTTACGCGAGTTACTCACGAAAAACCGATAAATCGCACCCAAAAAGGCAGAAATATGCACATGCGATATCCTATACTGCGAAAAAAGGTGCATTATTTTTTAACGTCGCCGACAAATTGTAATTACCCTAAGCTCAGGCAGATGTATGGTAGAAAATCCCCCAAGTGAAATACACTACGGCGGAAATAAAATACCCTACGGCGGAGCTCGGTTGCAATTTGTAAATACGCGCACGGAACTGCATAAAATAAAGTTTTTTTTCTTTTTTGCTTATGTAAACTTAATTTAAAAAATATGATGTTCATATTTTGGTATCTTTAAATTAATTCAAGAAAGATTGTACGCCGCTATCGCTAAAAAATGAACCAGAAAAACAATGTTGCTCAATTATTTTAAATTAGTTTTGAGCTACATCGGGTTTTGGCGCAGCTGCGACATTTAAAAGTTCTTAGATGTGTTCAGTTTTAAACTGCTAATTGCGAATCAAGCCAAGACCCAATCATATTTTAGGAATGCTTTTGATTACATTGCTAGCGATTTCTATCTGTTGAGGAGAGCAGGAAAGAGAACACTAAGTAAAGAAAATAGAGGCCTGGTCGGAATCGGCTGACAGAACTTTGTCAGCCGAGAATAAGCCCCGCCCACACCACGCTGCTGATGGGCTTGTTCATAATCGGCTGACAGGAAACGTCAGCCCAGATGGCGCTTAGATGCTAAGATGGCGCTCGACAGATAGGGTTGAGAGTTGAGACTTGAGGAGAGGTAGCATTTTCGCGCTTTTTTCAACGACTATCTTCCGTTAGTCGTTACATTATATTTCTGAGGTTTATTTGCCGAGGCTATAGAAAAAAATTACAGGATTGATAATTGAGGCAGTGCTGGCATTTCGATTTGTAGGTACTGTTTTCAGGCTGACTCGCACATTGCGCCATGAAAAAGAAATAATTGCTATCTTTCGCGAAAAATATTTACAAAATACGTCAAAAACATCGTATATAAAAACTAACCACCTGCACTATAAAGCTGCGCTTTGACTTACATGCGCCACTTTCGAGCCACTTTGAATTTCGGCTGACGTGCTGCTGCCTTCTCCCAGCAGCCGAAAAGCCGGCTGTCAGCAGAGGTATGACGTCACAGCGCGGGAAGGCGTGATACGTCATCAATATCTCAACCAATCAGGGGCTTGGATCTCAGCTGACAACAGCACAGCAGCCGATTCCGACCAGGCCTTAGATTATCCACAGGATCTTTTTGAAGTTGAAGGAAGTTGAGAATTTGTGGGGTGATGATGAAGTGATAAATGCTGCCTTCAATATTAGATGATATTGGTGAAGCTAGTGCTATAAAAACAGGGTTTTGACTTTTGGATAATGTAACCGCATTGCAGTGAAATGGAGAGCAAGACAAGGTCAAGATCAATCACAGACTTCTCAAAACAAAGTCAAATTTGTTACCAATGAATGCTTTGGAAATTTTGAGTAAGGTAGTTAGAGTATGTTTTCCAGTATACAGTGAGTTAAACATTGATACATGTTTAATGCAATGTATGTAATATTTAATGTACATGTCTTGCACATTAATTTTTTGTAACATAATTATCCTCATGGTATTGGAATTTGCTGGCACTGATAAGTTGCCATTTAACATTGGTAGACTGATGTGTTTGATGTTGCAGTTAGCGTGTTTGCCCATTTGTTATGACATCATGCATTTGGGAGAAATGTGTCATGATTGTCCTTTTTCTTCATCCAATGTCATTTAGCAAATCAAATTTGAGTTCAGAAGGTTTATAAAAAATGTTTTAATTTTTTTATGACAGTATAGTTGACTTACATAATACCGACAAAATACCAAATGCTTTTGGTATACAATACCGAATACCGAATCGGTATCGGTTCGGTATTGGTATACCGAAATTTTGGTAACCGATTGACACCACTACAACAGACCAACAAACATAGACCAACAGACATAGACCAACAGACCCAAACCAACGGACCAGCAAATCCAGATCAACAGACCGACAGACCTAGTTGCAGACCAACAGACCCAGACCCAGACCAAGAGACTCAGGCCACCAGACCCAGCAGTCCCAGACCAACGATCCCTGCCGGTGCGGACACAGTGGGTCAGCAGACCAAAAAGACCCATACCAACTTGCAACCAACCAGCATACCCAGACCAACAGGCCACACAACAGACTCGAGCATACATAGCCAGACCACAAGACTAAGACCATCAGATTTTACCAATAGAACCAAACCAACAAACCCAGACTAACATACCTATAAACCAACAGACCTAAGGACCAACACACCTATACCAACAGAACCAGGCCAAAAGGACAACACACCAACTGACCAGCCGACCCAGACCATCAGACCCAGACCAGCGGACCCAGTCCCAGACCAGCAGGCAGAAGACTCAGAATAACAGACCTACAGACCAATCAACCAACATGCCCGCCCAGACCTACACACCAACAGGCACAAATCAACAAACCATCAGACCAATAGACATAGACCAACAGTACCACCACGGCGCTTATGAACCTCTGTAGCACTTTCACAAGTGTTTGCCATTGGCCACTGCAGTGCCCGGTGCACCCACAGCTGCTGAGAAGTGGCCGCCTCCTGTTGTGTGGCGCCGGCACTCTCTGTCAGCACGATACGCTTCAGCTGTGAGCACTGGGCGGGGGTGGTCCGTACCGTCACTCCGCCCCGGCCCCCTCCTGTCCCAGTGAGGTCACCCCGTGCCCCTCTCACCCGCCGTGCTGCCGGCCAGTCCCAGTGAGGTCAGGCCGCCCCTCTCACCTCCGTCCTGCCGGCCAGACCCTGTCCCTGTGAGGTCACCCCGCCCCCCTCTCACCTGGCGTCCAGTCCCTGTCCCTGTGAGGTCACCCCGTGCCCCCCTCACCTGCCGTGCTGCCGGCCAGTCCCTGTGAGGTCACTCCGTGCCCCCCCCAGTCCCAGTGAGGTCACCCCGTGCCCCCTCTCACCTGCCGTCCTGCCGGCCAGTCCCTGTGAGGTCAGGCCGCCCCTTTCACCTCCGTGCTGCCGGCCAGTCCCAGTGAGGTCACCCCGTGACCCCCGTCCCAGTGAGGTCACCCCGTGCCCCCCTGTCCCTGTGAGGTCACCCCGTGCCCCCTGTCCCTGTGAGGTCACCCCGTGCCCCTCTCACCTGCCGTGCTGCCGGCCAGTCCCTGTCCGCACATCCAGAGCGGACTCCAGGCGCAGCCCGCCCAGCCTCCGCTGAGGAAAAAACACACGTGAGGATCAGTAGCGGCGGAACACCTTCAATTAAGGGGGGGGGGGGCACTGCCGACTTTTGGTCCTATTCTTTCCATGCAACGCCCATAGGGCTTATGTTAAAATGCCAAAATCAAAGGGGGGCACGGTGCCCCGGTGCCCTCCCCGTTCCGCCGCCTATGCATGAGGATCAGTAACCACAGCCACCGCGGCAAATAGCCAGTATCCACTGCGAGTAACCAGCCACCGCGGCAGATAACCAAAAACCACTGCTAGTAACCAGCCACCGCCGCAGATAACCGGTATCCACTGCGAGTAACCAGCCACCGCGGCAGATAACCAAAAACCACTGCTAGTAACCAGCCACCGCGGCAGGTAACCAGTATCCACTGCGAGTAACCAGTCACCGCGGCATGTCACCAGTATCCACTGCGAGTAACCAGTCACCACGGCAGGTAACCAGTATCCACTGCGAGTAACCAGCCACCGCGGCAGATAACCAAAAACCACTGCTAGTAACCAGCCACCGCCGCAGATAACCGGTATCCACTGCGAGTAACCAGCCACCGCGGCAGGTAACCAGTATCCACTGCGAGTAACCAGTCACCACGGCAGATAACCAAAAACCACTGCTAGTAACCAGCCACCGCGGCAGGTAACCAGTATCCACTGCGAGTAACCAGCCACCGCGGCAGGTAACCAGTATCCACTGCCAGTAACCAGACACCATGGCAGGTAACCAGTATCCACTGCCAGTAACCAGCCACCGCGGCAGGTCACCAGTACCTATCCACTGCCAGTAACCAGCCACCACGGCAGGTAACCAGTATCCACTGCGAGTAACCAGCCACCGCGGTAGATAATCACACCGCAATCACATTTGTCTTTTTATCTTACTGAATAATTCAAACGGTCAAATTCTAAAAGCCAAAACATATCATTACGCAGAGTTGGTCGATAGCTCGGCTCTAGGGGAAGGAGGGTGAATTGCGCCACCTTAAGGAAAAACGCTAATTGCAAGAAAACCGCTGGAGATATAAGCATGCACTGGTAACCATTTCAAAGAGGAGCTCATTGGCTACGATTTAAGAGCCTCCCGATCAATTAATAATGTTTCGTTTGCTTCTGACAGCTGCTTTTTCAGAAACATGCAAAAGGGCGCATTTGCAAACAAGTGCTGTAATTTGCGCCAGGGGTATGGCGCAATTAGAACCCAATTGCGCCCTATATTTTACATGGCTAAGTGAATGAGACGGAATGCACACACCCCGGCAGTCTAATGTCATTGCGGCGTACTTAAACATTTATAATGTTATTCAGGGTGGATGAATAATACATGTAGATATAAATCGCGATGTCTTTTGCCCAGGTAGATAACTTTACATGTGTCCGTACGCTTGTAAAAGTGCAACGAAAACGTTTACTGTAACTGACTAGATATATGTGAACGTATGCGCCTATACAGTTCAATTTTCAATCGGCTCTCTCAAAATTAAAGGTAGTGTGCCAGCTTTCTTGGACCGTATGGAGTTAATGGCCCAGATAAGGAGAACCGGATTTTTAGAACTTATCCATACCTTCAAAACTCATGGAAACGTCTTAAATTCTTCAAATTTTGAGTACCCCAGTGCGAAATTCGCCCCGACGGGTTGTCGGTCGTACCCCAACCACATTTCACACCACTATGAACAATAAATGCACACACTGAAATCGCTATTACCGATATGCTCATCCAATCAAGTTTCGATAAACCCGTTCATCATCATCTCCTGCGGTTTCGAACACGCCTGTTAGGTGGCTTCTGATGCTCGTCGAGGTCGGAATTTCCAAATACGCGTGGTGCGTCGGGCCGCGCGCTCTGACTTCGGCCAATAAAAATGCGTCAGCTGATCATTGTCATTTCTGCCACTTGCGTGTGGCGAAATGGGGTCATAACTTATAAGACGGCTTTTTCATATCAATTATTTTACATAAAATCATATTTCAAACCATAAATAATGTTCGACAGCCAAATAAAAGAAACAGTACCAATACGGGCTTACAGTTTAAGGCTCGACATTGTGTTGTCTACGATTAGACAGCTGATAACTCATTCCCGTACGTCGTATGGTCGTAACACTATAATGACCTTTGCTTATTGTCACAAGTGCGCCGCATTCGCGATTGTTGCCCGACGCCTGTTTGCAGGTGAGCCCACTACAGTTGTCATACATATCTAAAAACCGATAAACTTTTAGGCGAAAAAGGCACTATTCCAGGCCCATTTTTGATTTTTTTTTGCGATATTAGGTAAAAACAGAAGCTTCTTATCCTATGAAAAATAAAATGGGAAATCTTTCAAAGGTGGCACACTACCTTTAATAATTTTATAGTTTTGACACTTAATGACATCAGTTTTTACTTTTTCATCATAGCTGTCACTTCTCACGCCTGAATCCATGTTGAAAATGTCGTATTTTGTCAATTACACCACAAGTCGTAGCCTAAATGGCAGCTGCATTATAAGTTTGACGATAGATATAATTTGCGGACTGACGACAGCGGGCTGCTCCCTTGCCTGATATAAAACTCCTTCTTTATTGCAATCAGTTAATGATGCATTCATACTGTCGTGATACAATGGCTACACCATTATTCTATTTGCGCCCCCCCGGCGCAATTGCCATGGGCGCAATTAAAATTGAGGTACTTTTTGATAAAAGCATAGAAGTTATCATAAAGATGTTGCAGGAAGTTTACGGTTTCAGTGAAATACAATGAAAAAAGGATTTTTCTTTCTAAATATCACTCTGAAAATCACACAAATATCGTAAATTTTTATAGCCAACGGTTCAAAATACTGCAAAAAAGTTAAGAAAACGCTATAACATCTTTGATGGCGTAATGAGCCTTGCTGATTGGCTTCATCGGAGTGTTTGGGCCATAAAATGAACAATCCAGTGGTGAAAATAATGTTTTCGAACACAAAATTCTAAACATGCTATTGAATCCGTGGGAATGTTGGTGGGCGCAATTGGTTAGGAGGGCGCAATACACCCACTTTCCCCTACATATAGCAATAAGCAGGAGGGAGGCAGGGATCCCTATCGTCAATAGTCGACTTTATAATACAGATGCGCGACAGCCCGCCATTTCCCGATGACAGGCTGGGGTCGGGGACTGGACTTATTTTCACAATGTTGTGTGGCCTCACTCACTTGTAGATCTGCTGTCGCGCCTCCACCAGTCGGCGGCCGGTCATCAGCAGCAGGGCCATCACCAGCTCGGCTGTGGCGTCCGTCAGCACGTCAGGCGTGAACCCCACCTGCCGAACGGAGAAAACGCCGGCTGACACGGAGAAAACGCCACCTGACACGGAGAAAACGCGGTCTGACACTTCCGTCAGCACGTCAGGCGTGAGCCCCACCTGCCCAACGGAGAAAGCGCCGCCTGACTGACACGGAGAAAACGCCGGCTGGCACGGAGAAAACGCGGCCTGAAACAGAGACACGCGGCCTAACACGGAGAAAACGCGGTCTGACACGGAGAGAACGCAGCCTGAAACTGCACTAAACCAGTCTGAGACGGAGAAATATATATCGCCACTCGCCTGAAACGGAGAATCACTGCCTATATACAATAGCATCAAATCCACCTGAAACGGACAAACCCCTCCTGAAACAGAGAAACACCGCGTGAAATACGGGAGAAACGGAGAAACGCCACCTAAGACGGAGAAAAGGCTCTTGTTTCAATTCCATGTGAAACGGGAGAAACCGAGCTGGAAAAGAGAGCAGTTAGATTAATCATACCATATAAACCTGAGACGAGGGCTTCTAGCGAAAATAGCGAAACCGACAAAAACACAGAGGGGTCATTCTAGCAACGATCGATAGTGTCCGTTATCGTATGTCTTTATCTAGTGACGTCATCTCCAGGCTCATCAGCCACATTTCTCAAATTTTAACGAAGATGATCCCAGAAATATGGACTCCGAGAACGCGTGCCAAAATTTAGTGTTATCAAGCCAATGCTTTTTTACCTAAAGTGCAAAAATTTTACGTGGAACATTTGTGTTTACAATGTGTCATTACTCTTTTCTTATTTATATTCCCGCAGCCCGCAGGAAATGGGTTGTTTCTCTTTTTCGGGGCACACGGAAGTCAAAGAGCTCACAAAGCTCACCTTGATTCCCCTGGCCTTGACCTCGGCCATGTCAATGTGGTCGTGTCCGACCGACATCGTGCCAATCACCTTCAGCGACGGACCTGGGGGCGGCGCCACCGACCAATCAGACACCAGCAGACTCAGCAGCCAATCAGACCAGAGCACACAACCCCATCGGCCAATCAGAAGAGAGCATCAGCCAATCAGACGAAAACACAGTCTCATCTACCAATCAGACAAGAACAAACAGTATCAGCAAATGAACAGATGACACGTATCGCAGGCTCATAAGGCGATGCTCGACTTAAATAACCGGTTTATTTGCCCACATAAGCAAGACATTGACAGTGTGACAAGCGTTTAAAGAAGGTACGCTTCGAAACATCACTCACCAGAATGAAGGCATAACCTTGCGTTTGGACGGGCCGTTTCGTTTTTCTTCATTGAGTCCATCGGGGAATATTTTTCGAACCGTTTAGGCAGTTTTTTCGCGGAAAGTACGTAAAAAATTGAAGCCATCATACCATAATGTGCGTTTATATCTTCTAAACTGAAAAATACGTATGTTTTCACCTAGGTATGTATAATGTGCTTCTATTTGATTTAATTATTTATTCATAAGCACAAACTCAAATTATTAATTATGAGTCTGTGATAGGTATGTGCAAACTGTGGACTATTGTGGACCATTGAGGCCCATTGTGGCCCACTGTGGCCCACTGTGGACCATTGTGGCCCACTGTGGACCACTGTGGACCACTGTGGACCACTGTGGACCACTGTGGACCACTGTGGGCGGTGTGACGGCGGCTGAGTGCCGGCGGACCTACCCGCCGCGTCCAGCAGCTCCCTGTCGATTTTCTCCGTCACCATACAGAACAGGGCGTCTTTGCCCTTTATATTCTCCAGGAGAAAGGACCGCTCCACCGGCTCCGGCTTGTCCCACACCGTCACATCACACCTGAGGGAAACGGGACGGACCGTCACATCACACCTGAGGGAAACGGGACGGACTGTCACATCACACCTGAGGGAAACGGACGGACTGTCACATCACACCTGGGGGAAACGGGACGGACTGTCCACATCACACCTGAGGGAAACGGGACGGACTGTCCACATCACACCTGGGGAAACGGGACGGACTGTCACATCACACCTGAGGGAAACGGACGGACTGTCACATTACACCTGAGAAAAACGAGAGACACTGTCATATTAGGTACACCTGAGAGAAACGGACGGACTGTCACGTGCACCTGATAAAAACGTGAAAAGGTGAGTATCAGAAAACTCACGTTGATATATGGTGAAAGAAAATTCCTGTCGTTTTGGGTCACCGGAGAAAAACTTAAATACATGAAGCCTATAAAAAAGAATGAGGTAAAAACCACCGCAATGATAAACAACATCAAAAATGCGAAAGCATAATAATATAAAAAAAAAACAACATTGCCCGCTACATTCAGTGTTTTGATCCTTCGGACAATCTTGATCAGGGAATTCTGCTTTTCTAAGAAGCAGATCTAAGAAGCAGATTTGATTTAGGTGTAGCTAATTATTGGGGAGGGGGACAAATGATAGCACATCCCCGTTACGCTAACATTTTGGATGCAGGGGACGTGTCCCCTCCCTTGTAGCTAAGCAAATAGACAAAAACGTGGGAATTAACATGCACATCGAACATAATACAGTTAAACAGTTAAACGAATAACAGCAAACACATGTAAAACGGATGCCTACTAGTTCATAAGATTCTCCAAATGCGACACAATCACTAAAACGTTTAACCATCGCCGGCACAGGGGGGGGGGGGGTTGATGCAACCCCCCCCCAAGGTTTTTCGCGAATAACTCGAGTAAAAGCGGCCGATCGCGACGAAACTTTCAGTACCCTCGCATTGATCAATTTTACACCAACCCTGAAAATTTCATGACCCTGACCCAAATGACCTTTGACCTGTGACCTCTTTTCTGTGACCGTGTTTGACCGAAATCGCGGTTCGGCGCATGTCGGCTCGCATTAGCCGCGCGTTTGCAAGCTTTTCGTGGTTTCAAACGTTCAAACATGTGATTTGATGCTGCTCCCATGCATTAGGGTGGGTGTCAAGGTCACCTGAAGGTCAGGTCAGGTCATTGACCTTTGGTGACCTCGGGTGACCTCGGTTTACTTTTCCGAGTTTTACATGTTTCTAGGCTAGTTTTTGGAACTGACATGGTGTGTCAAAAGTGGAAATAGCCGTCCGGCTTTAGTTCGCCAGCCTTGTCAATAGATGGCAGTACCACAATATGGGCAGCGGATCGTGCAATTGACGTCAAATTTTCGTTATCTGCTAAGAATTGAATGGCGGATCTTTTCATGCAAGAATCGAGTAAATCGGTCCACAACTTTTCTAGCAACAGAGATATGAAGTCAAACACCCTGCCAGAGCGGCGGCGCGGCGGCCAGCGGCGGCCGCTACGCGCCGCTTGGGAGACTGGCGGCGCTGAACGGTTCCGAATTGGCACTGCACTAAAACCTGTTAACTGCTTGGAATAGTTATTATAGCAAAATTTTCATTCAAGTGAGGAATAACCAAGGGCAGGAAGCATGTATGCTTGTGTGCGTACTGTGTAAGCCAAGAAACTGCATTAGCAGATACTCGCTAATATTAGATCCAGCCAAGTCCAAACGCATTCCACTGGGGATGTGTTTCTGATGGGTCAACAATATTTATCGTTCGAGGGCGGATACAGTTTTAACAATACAAAAAATATTTTTGCACAGCTCTATTCCTTGAATAATTCTCTTCAACGCCTCATTCCTAGTTAAGCGAATTAGCCCACCCTGGTTGAATAAATAAGGCGATTTCGCCACAAGGTCGCGGAAAACCGACCGAAAACGGCCGCGCTCAACGTTAATTTGGGCATGCAGACTCTTAAAAACTCGCATTGGGCGGGTAGGGTTTCCCAGGTATTGGCTCCAAAACACAGTTTTCGGCTCCCGAATACGTCCAAGTGACCCGCCTCGTTCCTAGTTAAGCTCTAATTAGATCAAGTGACTCATAAGGAGCGAAAAAGCGACAAAAAGCATGAATTTCCCTATGGCGGCGGGCTGCCGGGTTGCCAGACGGCGTACCCAGAGGCGGATCCAGCTCAGAGGTTTGGGGGGGCAAACCATAAAAATTTATCGATTCTTTCCATGCATCGTCCATAGGCGTAATGTTAAAATCATGCCGTTTGGGGGGGGGGGGCAAATGCCCATTTTGCCCCCCCCCCCCTGGATCCGCCACTGGGCGTACCGGCTATTTCCACTTTTGACACACCATGGAATTCGAATTTAGCAACCATTTGAACATTTACGAAGTAGTTTTGGTGCCTTCGTAACATGTTACGAAGCTGTCCGAGGCGGTTGACACGTATTACGAATACCCATCACAACCCCTACCGGTTGACCTGACCTAACCTGACCCGACCTGGTCTAAATGCTCAAAGACATCATCTCTGATCAAAACTAACACGATATTCGTGATCAGCACCCCGGAAAACCGCATAGCAGCCACACTTTACGACTTTTTAACAGGTCCCGATTTTCCCGGTTTTCGGGTCATTGACCTGACCTGGAAGGTCACCCGATGACCTAGGACCTTAAAATTGGGTATCATCGGCTTCCTCTCGTGACGGGCAACACGCTCGTTTTTTCCGCGAAGCTCTAGCTCGATCAGGGGCCAAACGCGAGGGGGGTCGTACCAACCCCCCCCCCCCCCTTGTGCCGTCGAAGGACTCAAAATGGCCTGTGCCGGCGAGGGTTAAAACTGGGGGGAACACACCTAAATACCGGCACACAGAGACTATTCTATGATCTTCTAGACTATATATGATCTTCTTGAAGGGAGGGCGATCAGCAGTAACCCATGCACCGTGCCACTTCTTCGCCTCGAAACAGGACTTGTGTTGAAACGAATGGCATCCATTAACACGCGCACCGACGGGGGGCGGATATCCGCCCCCCCCCCTGAGGTTTTTCGCGAATAGCGGGAAAACCGCGGCGCTACGCGCCGCAAAATTTGGTACGACTATTCTTTCATCAATTTTACACATGATGTGCAAGTTTGAACCTCCTAACTCTTAAAGGAAATAGTTCACTTTTTAACATGGGTTTTGAACTGGAATAGCAGTTCCGTAGCTTGGGCTGAGACGAGCATAAATCAGGAGCTTTTACAGCCCAACGATCACCCTAGGCAAAGATATTCTATTTCTCGTCCCGAAAAAGGTGTTTTGCGTTGAGGATGTGTGCCTTGCATATATTTCCATCCAGTATGAAAAGAGCATGGGTCCCGAAAATTCTTCAGAAACTAGATAAATTATCTACGAGAACTCTAGAGAAATTCTCGTACTGATCAATTAGGACATTCAGGGGAACATTATCAGATCGAGCAGATCGCCCAAATGCCGGTGGCTGCGATAATTTCTCTGTTTCTGAAGAATTTTCGGGACCCATGCTCTTTTCATACTGGATCGCTTGTGCCTTACAGAAACTGAAAAGTTCTTCCTATATCAAAATATAGAAAAAAAAATCTTTTGTTATAAAAAGGTTTTATTTTCTTTGCTGATTATTTTGAACATAAAAAATAATAAATCGTTGCAAAAAAAATAATTTCGTGAAAGTGAACTATTTCCTTTAAGGTCAGGTCACCAGGTCACATTGAATGACCCAACCTCAAGTCGCTTTTTTGCAACTTTGTCACCGTGCCAGAGCTACAGTAGATGTCGGAGGCCTTTGAAAGTCGCAGGATGTTATTAGGTCATTAGTAGCTACAATTTGTATATCTCGGAATTTTGATATCGGTGACCTAAGGTCAGGTCAATTTCTCGACCTCCCCATTATAAGTCAACGGGGGAAAATCAACTCCCTGTTTTTACCACTAAAACGGGTCGGAATGGCCCCATATACCATACCTGACTTCATATACGATCAACCGACACTACCTTGAGGTCTGTTTTGCTGTTGGGCAGCTGTAAGGTCATGTGACGTCATCAAAGGTCACCAAAGTTTTTTTTGCCAATGACTCCGTACAGGAACAAGATACAGCCGCGCGGATGGTCTCATTGTGTTCAGCTCGTCAAGACGCATCGAATGATATACATGATGACCTCGAGGTCACGTGACCTGAAGTCAACCTTTGACCTTGATCTTTCGAGGTCAACATATATATCATTCGATGTGGATTGACGAGAGGATCACGATGGTGCCCTTAGATTGTTCCTATCTTGACTAGTTCGAAAGTTATTCGAGAAAAAAACTCCATATCTAGCGCCGCCATTTTGACTTTTTTGACCCCTGTGACGTCATCTTTGACCTGACCTGAAAATGACCTTAGTAAAAATTGTAGACCTTGTCCGTGCGTATCCCATGCCGTTTACCGCTTGTCGCTATCTTGCTTCGTTCTCGAGATCTCAGGGGGGCGGTCATCCGCCCCCCCCCCCCGTCGGTACGAAGTTGGCGCAGACCCCCGTCGGTGCGCGGGTTAACACAGCTTTGGCTTAGTATTTGAATATTTGGCACATAAGTGGGCCACAAATATTTAAAATAGCAACACACGTGCTGGTATCATTCACGCCGTTCTATTTTTGTATTTTTCCTAACATGGTACGTCTCGTCTAAGCCAATGATTACTTCCGTTCAACAACGGCAAAAAAGCAAACCAATGCGCAAAGAAGTGACGCAAACTTGATGAAAATTTTGGCTTGTTATTTGCACTCGAATTTGAGATATAGGCCTCCAGAGTTCGGAACGTTTTTTTGGGGGGCCACCCGGTATATATGATTTATTCATATGCTGACCGGCACTCAAACTGCACAAGCTCTAACCTATCAGCTCGACGACGGCCTGAGAAACATTAATTAACCCGCGCACCGACGGGGGTCTGCGCCAACTTCGCACCGACGGGGGGGGGGGGCGGATGACCGCCCCCCCCCTGAGATCTCGAGAACGAAGCAAGATAGCGACAAGCGGTAAACGGCATCGGATACGCACGGCCAAGATCTACAATTTTTACTAAGGTCATATTCAGGTCAGGTCAAAGATGACGTCACAGGGGTCGAAAAAGTCAAAATGGCGGCGCTAGATATGGAGAGTTTTTCTCGAATAACTTTCGAATTAGTCAAGATAGGAACAATCTAAGGGCATCATCGTGATCCTCTCGTCAATCCGCATCGAATGATATATATGTTGACCTCGAAAGGTCAAGGTCAAAGGTTGACCTCAGGTCACGTGACCTCGAGGTCATCATGTATATCATTCGATGCGTCTTGACGAGCTGAACACAATGAGACCATCCACGCGTCTGTATCTTGTTCCTGTACGGAGTAATTGGCCAAAAACCTTTGGTGACCTTTGATGACGTCACATGACCTCACAGCTGCCCAACAGCAAAGCAGACCTCAAAGTAGTGAAGGTTGATCGTATATGAAGTCATGTAAAGTATATGGGGCCATTCCGACCCGTTTTAGTGGTAAAAACAGGGAGTTGACTTTTCCCCCCTGACTTATAATGGGGAGGTCGCGAAATTGACCTGACCTTAGGTCACCGATATCAAAATTCCGAGATATACAAATTGTAGCTACTAATGACCTAATAATATCCTGCGACTTTCAAAGGCCTCCGACATTTACTATAGCTGTGGCACGGTGACAAAGTTGCAAAAAAGTGACTTGAGGTTGGGTCATTCAAAGTGACCTGGTGACGTGACCTTAAAAGGTAGGAAGTTCAAACTTGCACACCATGTGTAAAATTGATGAGGTTATAGTCATACCAAATTTCGCGGCGCTTCCCGCTATTCGCGAAAAACCTCAGGGGGGGGGGCGGATATCCGCCCCCCCCCCCGTCGGTGCGCGGGTTAACGTTGCACGTTTTCTGAGCTCGTAAAAATAAGCCGAAATGAACTGATTGATGCCCGTGGGACGCTGTCACCGCCCGTCCTCCTCCACCGGAATTAGGGGGGGGGGGGGGTAGTGAGACGCGCGGCCGATGAGGCCGACAGATTATTGTCACAGCCGCTGGGTGTATATTATTACAGGGGAGGGGCTGTGTGTGCTTTCACAGTAGGGGAGGGGCTGTGCGCCTTCACAGTCCTCATACTGGGGGATAGACGGACGGTGTGTCCCTCCGTTACTGGGGGATGGACGGTGCGTCCCTCCGTTACTGGGGATGGAGGGACGGTGTGTCCCTCCGTTGCTGGGGATGAAGGGTCGGTGTGTCCCTCCGTTACTGGGGGATGGACGGTGCGTCCCTCCGTTACCTGGGGATGGACAGTGCGTCCCTCCGTTACTGGGGGATGGACGGTGTGTCCCTCCGTTGCTGGGGATGGAGGGACGGTGTTCCTCCGTTACTGGGGGATAGACGGTGTGTCCCTCCGTTACCTGGGGGTGAAGGGACGGTGTGTCCCTCCCTAACTGGGGGATGGACGGTGCGTCCCTCCGTTACTGGGGATGGAGGGACGGTGTGTCCCTCCGTTGCCTGGGGATGAAGGGTCGGTGTGTCCCTCCGTTACTGGGGGATGGACGGTGCGTCCCTCCGTTACCTGGGGATGGACAGTGCGTCCCTCCGTTACTGGGGGATGGACGGTGTGTCCCTCCGTTGCCTGGGGGATGGACGGTGCGTCCCTCCGTTACTGGGGGATGGACGGTGCGTCCCTCCGTTACTGGGGATGGAGGGACGGTGAGTCCCTCCGTTGCCTGGGGGATGGTCGGTGTGCCAATTACATATGTCAGTCGGATGTAGACTTTTTGGTACACCTAACACCGATACCAAACCGATGCCAATTTGTTATTTGGTATTTCAAACATGAAACATTTTTTGTTGTTTTTTTTTTGCATTAGGTATGAAGCATCATTAAAATATAAGCTATTCCGATATTGGTATGAAGTTGGTACTTCAATCAACTTGACAAGTTGGTGTGGTTTCCGGTATACCTATTTCTATTGTTTTGGTCCGTGCTTCTACCTTTACCGTTCCTGATTGGTGATTTGTTGCCGATCTACCGTAAGGAACTTGGCAGCTTTGAGCTTTACTACAATAGACGAGAGCCTTCATTCAGCGTTCAGTCGGTCACCAGAGCTGCGGCGTGAGCGGAGCGTTACCCCGGCCCCTCCCCTTCCCCTCCCCTCCAGCGGGCACACGCAGATAGCACTGCCCGGCTCCCTCAGCCGTGAGGACCGCACTCATCAGGCACGGACTGAGATAAGACATCACGGAGGTCAGAGCAGTCCTCAGTTGTGGCGGCCTCAGTTTAGGCTGAAACTGAGGGATGGCCGCACGCCAAAATTGATGCATCCAATTGTATCGTAGGTAAACATGTACGAGCATTCACGTGTTTGAACATTAGAGAGGACAGACAGGTGTGGAACCACGGGCATGAGTCGATACTGACAGCATAGCCATGCACCAAATAATGGCATGTTAACGTTAACTGATAATGTCATATAAAGTAATGATGTTAACATCCCGTTCATGAGTCACCAGTGGCGTATCCAGGATCTTGAAAAGGGGGAGGCCAAACCTGCTCAAGGGGCCCCACCCTTACCTTAGGGGTCCCAGTGGTAGCATACTTAACCCACGCACAGGTGCGGTTCTTTACCACTTTCGCCATGTGAGGGAGCCTTTTTAGGCACACTTGGCAATCTAAAAACTCTGAAGGCTCATTCTGGCCTCTGAAAGCCCCTATTCGGCAACAGAGTGAACGACTTCAGCTTCAGCTGGCCCTATAATGGCCTCAGGCAACCCATGCTATTGCTGACCTCCCAGGGCCCCACGCTGGCTCTTGGGAGCCTGTGAGTCAGTCTGATGACCCTATGCCGCTCTCGAACCCACGCCGATCTCTAGAAGCCCATGCTGCCCTCTGAGGGTTCCGCGCTGGCTTCTAAGGGCCACTCCTACCTCAGGGGGCTCAAACATGCATATGATCTGAAGTATGGCTGCCGAGGCCCTCGAAGTGGCCTCTAATGGCCTGACGCCAGCCCATGAAGGCCCCGTGCTGGCTTCTGAGGGCCCAGCACCAGCGTCTGAAGTCAGATGACAGCTGGCCCCACGCTGGCCTCAGAGGGTTCACGCTGGTCACAGAGGACCTCACACTGGCCTCAGAGGGCTCCACATTGTCTTCAGAGGGCCCCAAGCTGGTCTCAGTGGCCAGTGGACCTCAAACTGACTTCAGAAGGCCCCACGCCGCTGGGCTTAGAAAACCCCAAGCTGGACATAGACAGCCCCACACTGAACATGAGGGTCCCACACTGGCCTTAGAAAGCCCCACAATGGACTTAGAGGGCTCCACGGCTGGGCTGCGCGCAGGCTCCTTAGGGTTCCATGCCAGCGTCAAAGGGTCCCACGCCCAAGTCTCAGCTTCTGTAGGACCACTGAAGCGGCCTCTGAGGGCCTCAGCGCTAGCCTCTGGGGCTAGTTCTCAGCCTCTGAGGGCCCTGAGACGGCCTCTGAAGGCCATCAAACGGCAAATTTATGATAGTTTGACGTAGTTGACTTTATTTAATGACTTAATGACGTAATGACTTTATTTAAGCTTGGGCCAGTAATTCGCATTAGGCCCTGAAGGTCGTTTCTCTTGGGACACCCAAGCATGCACGTACCCAGGATTTCGCCCAGGAGGGGGCAACCTGCTCTCGAAGGGGCCTCGGGTTACCTGGGGGCTACTGTCAACCCAGGCAGGGACGTATCCAGAACATTTCGATGGGGGGATTGGGCACGGTGGGTCTGGTCCCCCTTGCGGACGGGCCCCTCTGTCTGTCTGTCTCACTGTCTGCCTGTCTGTCTGTCAGTCTAAGCCATGAGAAAATGTGGAAAATTGGCAGATAAAAATTTCATTTTCCCTGAGAAATGTGCATAAAATGCACGGTCTTTTATGAAGAAGCGAAGCGAGCGAGCCCCTCAGAGTCGCCGGTGTTGGTCCCTCAGATGAGATGTGTCTGTGAAAGGCCGTCAGATGCGCTAATGTGGGGTCCACACAGGCGCCGTTGCGGGGCCTTAGGGCTTAAAGACGCTGGTAGGGGCCGTCATAGGCATGTATGGGGCCCTGAAAGTTACTAGTGGCCCTTTATAGGCCGGCAAGGGAACATCAGATGCCGGTAAGAGGCCCTCAGAGTCGCTGCTAAGTGGCCGTTAGATGCGCTGGTACAGAGCCCTCGGAGGCGCCGGTGAGCGGGCCTTCAGAGCCACCGATGTAGGCCGTTAAGAGGCACTGGTGTAGGGCCCTTAGAGGTGGCGGCGAGGGCCCTCCCAGGCGCCATTGTGATGGCCCTCAGAAACATTGGTGTGGGCCGTTGGGGCATAACAAACAGGTGTGGGGCCCTTACAGCTGATCCCTCATTAGCCTTCAAGGACCTCAGAGGGCGGCAAGGTCCTTCAGAACCTGGGGTGGGGCCCTTCTGGAGATAAGTGTGGCTACATAAGAGCTCATGACGTGTTCTCAAAAGCCCCGTGGTGTCCTTTCACTCCTTTCCAGTTGAAGCGTGCCGCGTGGCCAGCGCGAACCCTCTGATGTCAATTGGCACCGTAGGGCCCCTCGGGCCCGAGGGGACCCTAAACCATAAAACCGTCACGTGTCCCCTCTCCCCCTGGCTATGCCATTGAATCCAAGTGATCAGGGGCCCTCTAGGTAATCAGGGGCCTCTCAGGTGACTGCAGGGGCTTTTCAATTGATCAGGGGCCCACCAGGTTACCGTGACCAGGGGATCCTCTGATATAATCAGGAGCCGGCTATACCAGGGGCTCCTCGGGTAACTATGGGCCTTCATGCGACTGCAGAGGTCCTTCAGATAACCATGTACTCCTCGGGTAAACATGAGCCCCTTAGGTGACCAGGGCTTCTTCAGATGACTGGCCAGGGGCCATCCAGGGGATCAGGGGCCCCTTGGGTAACTAGGGGCCCCTCCGATAACCAGGGGTAACTCCTCAGGTAACCAGAGGCCCCTCGGGTAACCAGGGGCCCCTCAGATAACCAGGGGCCCTCGTAACCAGGGGTCCTTTACCAGGAGTTCTTCAGATAACCAGGGGTCCCTCAGGTAACCAGGGGCCCCTCAGGTAAACAGGGGTTCCGTGACCAGGGGCCCTCAGGTAACCAGGGCCCCTCAGATAACCAGGGGCCCCTCAGATAACCAGGGGCCCCTCAGGTGACCAGGGGCTCCTCGGGTAGCCAAGGGGTCCCTTAGACAACCAGGAACTTCTCGGACAATCAGGGGCCCCTCAGGCAGGGGCGGATCCAAGGGGGGGGGGGTCACATGGGTCATGGCCCCCCCCTTGAGGCCCGGGGGCCCAAAGACCTGCCAGGGGCACCACCGGCCTATCAGGGGTATCACAGTCCTGACAGGGGCACCACAGGACCACCAGGGGCACCACAGGCCTAGCAGGGACACCACGGGCCTGGTGCCCCTGGGCCCTGACAGGACTGTAACGCCCCTGACAAGCCTGAAGTGTCCCCGGCAGGCACGTGGTGCCCCTGACAGGCCTGAGGCGCCCCTGCAAGGCCGGTGGTGCCCCTGGCAGGCCTGTGGTGTCCATGGTAGGCCTGTGGTGCCCTTGCTAGGCCTCTGGTGCCCCTGACAGGCTTGTAATGCCCCTGGAAGGACTGTGGTGCCCCTGGGCCCTGACAAGCCTGAGGTGCCCGGCCATGACAGGCCAGTGGTGCCTTGCTAGGCCTGTGGTGCCCCTGGCAGGCCTGTGGTGCCCCTGGCAGGCCTCTGGTGCCCCTGACAGGCTTGCGGTGCCCTTGGAAGGACTGTGGTGTCCCTGGGCCCTGACAACCCTGAGGTGCCCCTGACAGGCCCGTGGTGCCCTTGTTAGGCCTGTGGTGCCCCTGGCAGGCCTCTGGTGCCCTTGCTAGGCCGCTGGTACCCCTGCGCCCTAAGAGGACTGGTGCCCCTGAAAAGTCTGAAGTGCCCCTCGGCAGGCCCGTGGTGCCCCTGACAGGCCCAAGGTGCCCCTGCGAGGCCGGTGGTGCCCCTGGCAGACCTCTGGTGCCCCTGGCAGGTCTGTGGTGCCCCTGGCAGGTCTGTGGCGCCCCTGGCAGACCTGTGTTGACTGGTGCCCCTGCTAGGTCGCTGGTGCCCCTCACAGACCTGTGGTGCCCCTGGTCCTTGACAAGCCTGAGATGCCTGGCTATGACAGGCTCGTGGTGTCCCTGATAGACCAGTGGTGCCCTTACTAGGCCTGTAGTGCCCCTGGCAGGCCTCTGGTGCCCCTGCTACCCCTGCGCCCGGCCGAGGACTATGGTGCCCCTGAAAAGCCTGAAGTGCCTCTCGACAGGCCCGTGGTGCCCCTGACAGGCCCAAGTTACCCCTGCAAGGTCGGTGGTGCTCCTGGCAGGCCTCTGGTGCCCCTGGCAGGTCTGTGGTGCCCCTGGCAGGCCTGTGTTGACTGGTGCCTCTGCTAGGCCGCTGGTGCCCCTCACAGGCCTGCGGTGCCCCTGGAAGGACTGTGGTGCCCCTGCCCCTAGGGGTGCTCATGGGCCCAACAGGCCCGTTGTGCCCCTGACAGGCCTGTCGTGTATACTTGCTAGACCTGTGGTGCCCCTGCTTCCTGGCGGGCCTGTGGCGCCCCTACAAGGCCGTAGGTGCCCCTGACAGGTTTGTGGTGTCCCTGGAAGGACTTTGGTGCCCCTGACAAGCCTGAAGTGTCAAGGACAGACCCTTTAGACGCCAGGGTCAAGTTCGTCGGACTGACAACGATTCGCTTACCTGATAACGTTCCTGGTAAGTACTCACTACTCAGCGTCCACAACATATATACACATAGCACATTCATATATACTTGCTTACAATTGGTAAATGTGGTTGTGGCAAAAGTTAAGATACTGACTAAAAATAAAAATTAAAAAGAAAAAAAAACTGAAAATGGGGGCACCACCAAAATGAAGTGGACGAAATCCGTTGAGTTTTTAATTTTGGGTATAGGTAGGGGCACCACTTCGATTCATGACCCTCCCCTTGGAGTTTTCCTGGATCCGCCCCTGCCCTCAGGTAACTAGGGGCTCCCTAGATTACTGACCAGGGGCCCTCAGATAACCAGGGGCTCCTCAGGTGACCAGGGGGACCCTCAGGTAACCAAGGGGCCCTTCAGGTAGCCAGGGGCTCTCAGGTAGTTAGGGGCCCTCTGTGTTCGTCACTGTGATAGATATCGCTCTTTGATAGTTTTTCTTCCGGGTAAAAGACGTTCTGTCTAGTACTGGAATTAAGGCAGGGAGACCCAGAACGCCTTCGTCACGCTGGTCACCCTGGCCCTGAGTTATCATTGGACCTCAGGGGCCCCTGTGGCCCCCCTTGGGTACGTCACTGCACCCAAAGGGCCCACTTGCATGTCTGATCCCAAAGGGGGAGGCCATGGCCTCTTGGCCTCCCCCCTGGATACGCCACTGTGAGTCACACATTTCGAACGGCGCGCCGCTCGGCGCTCGCATTTGTATGTAACCGTTCTCCCAGCAGGCTTTTCGAAGGCGCCGGACGCCAGTGGCGGCGGAACACCTTCAATTAAGGGGGCACTGCCGACTTTTGATCCCATTCTTTCCATGCAACGCCCATAGGGCTGATGTTAAAATGCCAAAATCAAAGGGGGGCACGGTCACCCACGGACCCGCCTCTGACGGGGAGCAGGGACCCGCGTCTGGCGGGGAGCAGGGACCCGCCTCTGACGGGGAGCAGGGACCCGCCTCTCACCGAGCAGTGACCCGCCCCTGACGGGGAGCAGGGAGGGAACCACCTCTCGCGAAGCAGGGACCCACCTCTGCAGGGATGCAGGGGAGCAGGGACCGGCCTCTGACGGGGAGCAGGGACCCGCCTCTGGCGGGGAGCAGACACCCACCTGTCGCGGAGCAGCGCCAGGCCCTCGGGCGGTATGTCGGGTCGGGTCACCAGCACGCTCGGTCGCGTCATCTCGGTCGTCTGTGATGTGGGGGCGGCGCTCGGACCCGTCCACCGGAGCTGCCGCGGCCAACCACGTGCTACTGGCGTCCGTCCAACGTCGGCGGCTGGCGGCGGGCCGGCAGGGCTGCGGCCAGAGGCGGCGCCAGCCACGCCGGACCGGGCGGCACGTCACACGCCGAGTGGGCCGATACATGCATTAGGACGGGGACGTGCTATCAGAGGACCAGCTCGGTGAACAGCAGCGGCACCCCGGACAGCATCTCCTGAGCGCGCCACTGGCGGCCAGCCCTCCCCTCCCCGTGCCCGCAGCACCCTCAGCCAGCCTGTCCTGGACGCGCCACTGACGGCCAGCCTTGATACCTCCCCCTCCCCCTCCCCCTCCCCCCTCGGTCAGCAGCCCGGCCCGTTACCAGGCGGCTGGGTGCAGGTCCTACGCCCCCCCCCCCCCCCCTGATGCCCCCGACGAGTTCACACTCATCACAGCCCTGGCGATCAGAGGATATCACACAAATGGAGTGTTCCACGATAGACTGACAAGTGGGCAGTGACCAAGTCATAACCCGCGGCGCACCCCGCTGGGGGGGGGGGGGAGGGGGTCAGAATCTGCCCCCTCCCGTTTTTCGCCAATAACTTCTAAACGCGTTACACCAGCGACGTCAAACTTTCGGTACCTTATCATGCATCAATTTAACCCGCGCCGGGCTGGGGGTGTTTGAACACCCCCCCCCCCCTGCGGTTTTTCGCAGATACCTGTTCATGCATCTTTTCCACGTATGTTGTGAAAATTTCAGATCCAGGGCTCTAGAGGTCAGGTCACCAGGTCAGGTCAAGTGACCTCATCTCAGAAAAAGTTTCAATCCTCGTCATAGCTACAGCGACTGAACGATCGCCTTGAGAGTTTCAGAGATTCATAAGAGTTAAAAAATTTTATCTCGGAATTTTGATATCCGTGACCAGGTCATTTTGGTCATTTTGCGACCTCTGTCAATGGGAGAAAATTGAAATGCGCCTCTTTTGGACGAATGATGTTCAAAACCCTCTCTAACATCGGCTCATAGGTAAACATGACACACTGAATCGGGAAAATGCACCAGTGACCCCTCTGTGTGCCCCTGAGGTCATCTCAGTCAGGTCATGAACGGTCATCAGCAGTTTTTTTTTTTTGCTAGGTACAACTTTTGATGAAGACGTGCTAGAGCGATGAAAACACGTCAGTTGTATTCAGCTCGACGATACGGATCGACTGTTATGCAACATGTTTTCCGGTCAGGACCTTGACCTAAGGTCAAATATTCAAAATAACCTTTCAAATCAACAAATAGTTCATTTGACGCGTATCGACGGGAGTTACACGATGCTTCCAAAAGTAATGTCGTGGCTCTCTTGAGTCAAAAGTTATTGACAAAAATCATTTTCATGAAAACTGCTATTTTTACAGTTTTTGCCCTCTGGAGGCTAAATCGTTGACCTGAGGTCAAATTTAAGAAGAATAATCAGAAAGGTCTGTAAAAGCGCTATCGAGTGAGCTTTTTGCGGCGCTGTAGCTCTATTGGTTCCCGAGTAAGCCGTTGGCAGTTTCCAAAATTGTTGAAATGGACTACATTTGACTTTTGATGACTCTTGTGACCTGACCTTTGGCCTGACCCAAAAAAAATGACTAAAATATTTCCGTCATTATTTTTGACGCTCTTTCAAATGCCGCTTACCGCGTGTTGCTACGTGGCCCAGGAGCCGAGTTAGACGGGGGGAGGAGGTGTTCAGACACCTCCCCGGCCCGGCGCGAAAGTCGCGGAGCACCGCGGCCCGGCGCGGGTTAACACGTTTCCTGGAAATTTGAGCGAAATCTGTCGGATTTTTTTTTTTAGAAAATGACGTTTACGGTATAAGTGACGTCACGTTACGCCATTTTCGCTTCAGAAACAGCAGAATTTCAAGCGCCGCTAACATCTTCATTTTTAAAGATATCAAGACGTAACAAAAAGGTTACCTATACGTGATTCTACTTTGTCTGGGTGGCTAGGTATCTCATCTCGGTTATGAAAATACTGGATTTTGGCCCATTCTTTTTAACCCGCGCCCCGTTGGGCTCTGCCGAGCAACGCGCCCCGTTGGGGGGGGGGGCCATTTTGCCCCCCCCCCCCCTAAGATCTCTCTTTTTTTTATTTTTTTTTCCCATATGTTTATTACATATATCCGAGAACACGGGTTACGAAATTGTCACACCGGTGTCCCCCAAACACGAACATACAGACATACACCATGTGAGACACAGCCTTCCACGCTTAGTCCCCTGTACAGCTGGCAAGACGGGAGATAAGTAGCGGCATCGAGCACGGCAAACAACCCCCTCAACCCCACATGAGCATCAACATAACGTTGCGGTGTGCACCCGCCACATTTCATCTGCATTTTGATTGGGCGGCGGCCGAGCTATAAAAGTATAGCTCGTCACCACCACGCGACGTGGTGTGGCCCGCCTGCCATCAGCCACCGTGGGCCATCAGCCACCGCCCGCGCCGCCCGGCGAAGGGGTATCGCGGGCGGCGCCCCCTATCCACCGGCCGGGCGTGTGAGCCGTCGACTTGTAGGGCCGGCGCCCCGCACGCCCGGCCGGCCGACCGGCCTTAGTCAAAGAGGCCGGTCCCGGGTTGGCCCGGATGGGTCATGGGAGCGGTGGCTGATTTTTTGTTTGTACCTAGAACAGGAATCCCACTACATACACTCCTCCCCCTTCCAATCCTGAGCCCACGTCTGTCCATTGCACAATCAAGTACTACTCGTACGATTCGAGTAGCAGGCGGCGGTCCGGAGGGGCGAGGGGGCTCGGGCCAACCGTCGCTGGCGGCGCAACTCCTCAGGTCCGACTCTTCAAGCTCAGTGGGATCGTGCAATGGCTGCCAACCAGTCTAGGGGCAAGGTCATCCAGGCCTACAAGAACTTGCTGCATCTGGGCAAGAACTACCCCAAGGGCTACAACCACTTCCGCGACACCCTGCGCGCGGCGTTCGAGAAGAACAAGGCCGTGGAGGACCCGGAGCAGATCCGCCAGCTGCTCGGCAAGTGCGACAACATCGCCAAGGAGCTGCAGACCCTCTACATGCTGCGCCAGTACCGCAACGTCAACAAGCACTGCACCAGGGAGTACCCCAAGAAACAACGCTTCTCCAACTGAGAAGGGAGTCACTCGGGTGGCGAGGACATGCAGAAGAGCATGGAGGTTAACAAACTTACCCGGGCTGGGACGGAAAGCGAGGGCTGGATAATGACACGCCGCCTGGATTCGAGTTGATGTTCGGACTGGATTATTGCGAGGCTGCGCTGACATGCGCGCATCTATTATAAATAAGCAAGTGTTTAAAAGACAAAGGTCTTCAAAGAGGAGTGGGGTGCGTTTTATGTGTATGATGCTGTGTGGATGCCATTATGTGAATCATGTGTACTTAAGAGGTGGGTCGTAATGGTCAGCATCAACTCTAAACAGCGATGTTAGATTGAAGTAACGATGTGCGAGGCATTGGAAGTTCCCAGTGGAGTAATCTGGATGTGTCCTAGCTACCGCTCTGGCACTTGAGGGCTGTGAAGGTGTACCAATGAAGGAAGCCTTGAATGAGTAGGTGTCGAGAATGTCACTTCTTGCCTTTATGTCTTTGTATGCCAGTGATGTGCTGGTCTGTGAGGTCGCTTGTAGCAGGTGACAGACAATGTACCGTGTCGAAATGTAAGTGTATATATGAGGGTGCATATCTTTTAAACTAACCTTTTCAACGGAGGGGTGTCTGGATGGCGCCAGTCTAAGTGGCCGGTGCGTCTGGGAGCGCCGTCCCCCGCAGACCGCTGTAGGGGTGGCTATCATAGCGCTGTCCCGCGAGCGAACATTGTACAATATGCTTTACTCTGTGCTAGAGTGGCTGTGTGGCTAGGGTTGGCCAGTTTGAGACGATGGCTCCGCGGATTCAGTTGATATTCTCATCCCCATTCAGACGCGTGCTTCGTCTGCTTCATCACCGTTTAGCCGAGACAAATCATGCGTGGTATATAGTGAACGCTCCAAGAGCCTGATTGATGTGGAAGAGCCGCGTCTGCCGTGGGGCAAGCCATGAGCCGTGTTCTGGAAATGGTGTGTGTTTGCTCCAATGGCAACTCATTATTGCAACTCAGGTACAGGGTGAGGCGCTGTTGTGGATGTTCACTCGAAGACTGTCATTGCGTGCGGTGGTGTAAATATGTCTATATTCTAGAAAATAATAAAACGTTTTGTAAAAAAAAAAAAAGTACTACTCGTACACAAGGCTTCCCACAGTAACCCAAAAGTTTCATCGAACCTTTTTCTTCCCCCTCTGCGTGCTACGATGCATTTCTCAACTGATATATACTTTGCAAGATACAAAGAAAACCGCTGTACGCTTTGCTCTTCACCAGACCATCGACATTGCCATATAAACTGTTTTCCTAATAGTACACACACGCGTAAGGGGGCTGCCGTCCATTTTCCTTTACCAGTTACGTTACCTAAAAGGATATCTTCTGGTGTGAAATTTTTCGGTAAAACAAGCGTATGTTTCAGTCTCATCCAAAATTTCTTTGCGTCCTTACAACCCAAAAAAAAACATGATATATATCCTCGTTGGGCTCAAAGCAACGATCACACATGCTAGACTCTTTTATTTTCATCCAATTAAGTACTCTATTGGTAGGCAATATTCGATGCAGGATACGCAGTTGCAACCATTTCAGTTTAAAATCTTGTGTACTTTTATATAGTATCTTAAAGACTGATGGCCAAGAGCTTTGCACTCCTTGCAGTTCCTGCTCCCATTTGGTTTGTGCTTTGCGAGGACAAGACAGCTTATTTGATTTCATAAGTGCGGAATATGCCCACTTTGCAACCTTTATAGTTTCCTGTAAAGTAACATATATCTCCGGCCTTACTTCTCTCACCCTCGGTCTTTTCTCACGCAGTATTTGTTTCCATTCCTTTGGGATTGCTTTTAAGATTCTATGCCACAAAAGGAAGTTCCCAATGCCATATTTTCCTGTCAGTTGATCGGGTGGCATCAGCCTGCCTGCATTTCTATCGTAAATGTCGTTAATACGTAGCACACCACTATTTTGAAGCTTCTTTTTCGGTATTCCAACCATGTCGTCCAAATTCAAATATCTATTGTGCCACAAAGACTCATACAATACTAATCCGTCTGTTTTGTCCTCTTCTTCAACCATTGTTTGCCAAGCTAGATAAATCTCCCTCCAGAATTTGTCCGGGAACTTGCATTCGACCTCCCTTTTGGATAGCTTACATTCAAATATTGAAAGATTTCCTCCTATTAGGAGTTTGTTTTGTACTACAAATTTCCACTTAGCGTGATTGTTTTCATCCAAAAATTTTTTGATCCACATTATTTTCAGGCTGTCCGCTTGCGCTGATGGATCAGGAACCTGCAGCCCTCCTTCACCATAATGGTTTTTCATCGTGGTCCTTTTGATTCTATCTATTTTCCCGTTCCATATGAAGTTGAACATTAGACACTCCAGTTCTTTCAGCATCCTCTTACTAGGTTTTTCTAACACCGACATATGATAAACGAGTTGGGACAGCGCCATTGATTTAATTAAGTGAATTCTACCAAAAGGCGTTAATCCACGTTTTATCCATGGGTTTAATAAATTTTTTAATTTAGCTATTTTGCTTGCATAATTTTCCTCTGCCATGTTCCTCATCATCGGGCCTATTTCAACTCCTAAATAGTTCACCTGTTTTGTCCAATTTAGCCCATATTCTTTACATAGAATATCCTGTCTTATTTTATTTCTTCCTATCCACATGATATTCGTTTTACTTTTGTTCAGTTTTAGTCCTGACACCGTTTCAAACTCCTCACAGGTTTTCAGTGCTGCAAGTAAACTTCCTTCCGTTCCGTCTAGAATTAATGCTGTGTCATCCGCGTAAGCGGACATCTTAACTTCAAAGCCGTTTATGTGTATGCCAGCAATACTATTTCTGGCACGAACAGTTTCGCCGAAAGGTTCGATGCATAGTAAAAACAGAAGACAACTCAAGGGACACCCCTGCCGCAATCCCCTTCTGATACTGTAAGGCCGAGACAGGTGTCCGTTCAAAGTTATTCGCGCCGTAACAGGATCTTGATCCGAGTCTCTGTACAACATGGATATCCAATGTTTAAATTTCGGTCCAAAGTTGAACTTATCAGTTACTTCAATCAAGTAATTCCAATTCACACTATCGTATGCCTGCTGTAAATCACAAAACATTATGAGACCTGGAATGTTTTGCTCGCTGGATTCGTTCATCAGATCTATTAATAGTCTTACGTTTTCCCCGATATATCTTCCTTTTAAAAATCCTGTTTGATCTTCATTGATGTGATCATTAATCATTTTGCCGAGTCTTATAGCTAATGTCTTCGTAATAAGCTTGTACAAGACATTCAAGAGACTAATAGGCCTCAGGTTCCTCACCAAGTGAGTACTTTTACCCTTTTTGGGTATTAAGGTGGTGGTACTACATGTTAACAACGTTGGAGCTTTATCAATCTCTATCAATTCCTGAATTACCCCGAAAATCAATTCTTTTAATTCGTTCCAGAAAACTTTGTAAAACTCAGACGTAAAACCATCGGGACCTGGGCTAGCCCCTTCTCCCATCGTTTTCAACGTTGATTCCAGTTCCGTAATGGTTATTGGCTGTTCCCCGATCTGAATTCGGTCGTGAGGTAACGGCTTAATATTGGATAGGAAAGTTCCCGAGTTTGCCTCTGGTGATACTCGGCATGGCGCGTACAGTTTTTCAAAGAAAACAACGCACTCCTCCAGCATGTCCTCAATGTTACTGGATATTTTACCGGGAGCGATATTTTCTAATTCTAAGGCCATGTATGGCCTAAAACCCTTTTTAACACGCATTAATTTATGAAAGTATCTTGAACCCTTTTCTCCAAATTCTCGCCAATTTACTTTGCACTGAAACATGTTTCGTTGAGTTTGTTCACCTACTAATTCATCCCTCTCCTGTTTTAGTTTAATAAGTCGTTCTCTTTCCTTTTCATTTGGCTCGTCACATATTGAATTTATTTCGTTTTGCAGCAGCTCAAGTCGTTCTGATCTTTTTCGCTTCATTCTGCTGGAGAACTTAATCGACTCTCCCCTGATAGCACATAGCACAGTCTGTAAGACCGTATGTTTACTTATGCCTTCAGTATCATTTGATGCTATGGTTTCAGGAATAAAACACTTCATATAATCTACGTATTCTTCGTTGAGAAGAAGATTGTTGTTTAATTTCCAGTAAGACTTCCCCCACACTGTTTTCCCAATTTGCACTTCTAAGGTAATCAGTTTGTGATCCGCCAGATATCCATCAAGTATTTTTGCTATCGGTTTGATTTGTTGTGAAAACAAACATTCACTAATAAGAAAAAAATCGATCCTCGATTTGCTCATCGGGCGACTTCGCTGGTAGGTGAACTTTTTCTTCCCCGGATTGTTCACACGCCAGATATCCACCAAGTCTTTGTAATCCATGAATTGTGCAATTGCTTTTTGACACCTGTGGTTGTTAATAACTCGTTTTGCCCTGGTAAGTCTGTCAATTTTCATGTCTAACACAGTATTCCAATCGCCTCCCAAAATCATAGCGTCACAACTGAAGCGATCAATACTTTGAAACAGCTCTTCCAAAGCTCCAGGTTGATCATAGTTGGGCCCATATATGTTCGCGATTACAATCACTGCCCCATTTATTTCGGCTTGCATGACAATATATCGCCCATTTTTGCAAGTGTCAATTCCAAGAGATTCTATTCTACTTCCTGGGAGCAGGAAGATGGCCACACCCCTACTCCTACTGTCGCCGTGGGCGAAGAAACATTTGCCGCCCCACTCGTTTCTAATGATTGCTTCTAATTGTTGGTCGCTGTGCGTCTCCTGCAATAATATTACATCGGCGTTCATGTTTTTCAGCCATGTAAACAGCTTACGTCGTTTTGGCACTGTGCCACTTGTTGCTTTGAGCCCATTTACGTTCAATGATACTATATGAATTGTCAGCTACTTTAATTCGGCGTTTGGCACGCCGACGCCACCGACAACCCCCGAGCGGCGACAGGTATAGATTAACCACGGTACGGTGCGGCCCGGAGCACACACAACACCAGACACAGTTTCCTTAACAAGCTAGCAACACATGCGGACACTTCACCGTCCCTTAACCTACGAAGCGAAAAACAAAAGCTGAGCGTAATTGCACAAAAGCTCCGAACGGATCTTAGTCACGCGACATTCCTGTACACGGCCGGCCCCGACAGCTCGCAGAGCGGCCGCCGGGTCCAGTCAGCTCCCTATCTCGTCCCGCCCCTCCCTGACATCTGGTCTGGACCTCTACGCAGTCCAGGTATGACGTGACGTCACTGTGACACAGGAACGTCAACTCCGGCCAGTTCATTCGAACATCCCCTCCGGCATACCCCACCCCATCCCTCTCACAACACCAGCCCCCGGCCCAGGTCCAGGCCCAGGCCCAGGTCCCGGTCCCGGCCACCGGCCAGACGCCGTCTCCCCACACCCCTCCCCGCTGCGCCGACCGGCCGACCGCGCTGTCAGTCTGACCTGGCTCAGACTTCAGGCACAGTGGGCGTCGCTAGAGCTGCCGGCTTTTACCCGGCTCGGTGCCCGCGTCTCTGTACGAGAAGGCTCCACTGACTATGCATATACAGCCCAAATCACTAGGTCATGAATTTCTGGAGCACCTCCTGCACCGAGTCGACGCGTACGTTTTCACCAGACTTCTTGAGCTTATAGAACACATGTCCCTGTCGAGAAAAAGCCGTATAAATCTTACCGTCCTTTTTGGCCTCACCCAGTGTCCGGAGCACCTCTGCACGCTTACGGGACAGGCACTCGCTGACATAGAGACCGCTCCCTTTCAGTTCCAGTCTGCGCTGATAGACGGCGTCTCGGATGGATCCGGTCCCGGACTGTACGAATCGGCAGATGATCCGCGGGTCCCCTCTACCCGGCAGCCGATGAGCTCTGTCGATGTCGCGCAGTGTCACTTTCAGGTCCGTGAAGTGTCGGCGCAGCAGGTCCACCGCCAGCTGCTCGACGCTCTCCCCTGCCGCCGGCAGCTGGCCGGCCGACGGCTTTTTGGGGACGACGGAGCCAGACAGGATGAGCGACGGCAGTCTGGAGACCCGCTCGTTCTCCTCCACCTGCGTCTGTAGCTCTCCGAGTTCTCGCTGGGTGTCCTTCAGAGTCGCCCTCACTCCCGCCAGCTCTGCCTCCTTCTCCTCCAGCCGGTCCTCCACCTTCCGCAGCCGCTGACCCATTGTTACAAACTGTTCCTTCATGACTTCTCTAAATTGATCGAAATCAGACTGGATTTGCTCTCTCAGCCTGGCCAGCGCCGTGTCGAGCATCGTCTCGAATTTCTCCCAGTCGCTCGCTGTATCGCGAGACTTGGAGACTGGATTTACGGGCGACTCGGAGTCCCCCCTGCCGCGTTTACTTGACGAGGCGCTAGAGCTGTCCATTTGGCGGATCATATCCGTGACTGAGCGCTGTCGCAGCGTGGATTCGTTCCTCCTTACCGGCGGTGTGGGGCGTGGCCCCGCCACCGGCGAGTCTGGCGAGTCGACGGACTCGTGCGCAGTAGCGCCGTTCATACTGCGCCGCCTCAGCCACGCCCGATCAGCACCGTCCAGCTTCGCGTGGTAAAGCACCAGTCCGCTCACACTTTTCACGATTCCACCCTTTGCTGTCCTTCTACACTTGTCTCTCAGCGGTTCTGTTACCGCCGCCCGGGGCCGGCAGTGGCGTCAGCCAACAGTGACTGCCCGACCTGACCGGGTCACCTCACCGCCCCGCCACACCGCCCGGCCTGCGGAGCGCCGCGCACGCACGTCCGCACCTGGCCGAGGCTCCGGCCGAACTGGGCCCCCTAAGATCTCGAGAACCATGCAACGTAGCGACAAGCGGCAAACGGTGTTGGATAGCCCTATCAGGGAACTACCTTGTGACCCAATTTTATTGACCTAGGTCAAACCGATGACGTCACAGGTCAGGTCAAAGGTCCAATTTTCACCGTTTACAGGCATTTCAAGAAATGCGTTGTAAAATCGAGTAAAATGCATTTCATTGAAAATCATCGATGGGGAAATGTTCTTCAAACACATATTTTGCTAGTTGAGGTCACTGATACCAGGTCAGGTCACTGAGGTCAGGTCACTGGGGGGTCACAATATGAAAGTGTCGTGTGATACATGTTTTATGGTCCATTTTACATGACAAATGCGATTATGTGGGTCAGGCAGCCTTTGGGGCCACCTTAGGTCACGTTTTGGTCAAGGTCAGGTCAAGGTCAGGTCAAGATCAGGTCAAATAAGGTCAAATTTCAAAGTTGATATTTTTGCATAAAATGGGTATCGAATCGATGCAGCTCGTCACGGGGAGTTCAATGGTGTTCTTTGTTTTGCCGTACGAGGTCTAGAATCGCTGAAAATTGAGTTCAAAAATTTGACGTCATCATTTTTGAACAGTTTTTCGCTATAACTCGGCCAAAAAACGAGATATCGATCTGAAATTTGGTATGTATATAGAAGAGCGCAGGGACTATCACATATATTCCGGTTTTTTCGAAGTTCGGAAAAATTTTGGATTTTTTTTTTAGTTTTTCTAAAAAAAAATCAATTTTTTAATTTTTTTGGGTCAAAAACCCAAAATTTTGAAAATCCGAGATAGCAGTTTTGTAGCGCCGCTTTTTGTCTATTAGACCATATAAAGAACTTTGAAATTGCTTGATAACTGTAGATTTGGTGAGCGTTTCAAGATTGCATGTTTTTTGCTCATTTTTGCTCGAACATGACCTCAGTTTGACCTCAATAACTCCTGACCTAAGGTGACCTAAGACTTGAAATTTGGTGTGAAGGTGTCAAATTGATGCCAGGAAAGGTACTGAAACTGAAAATTTGGCGGCGCTGCGCGCCGCCGTTTTCTTGCTATTCAGGAAAAACCACAGGGGGGGGGGGGCAAAATGCCCCCCCCAACGGGGCGAGGGTTAACCGACTTTTTTGTAAAATCCATAATTTTGGTCTCATCGAGAAGCAGAAGCAAATTAACCCTCGCCGGCACAGAGGGGGGGGGAATTGATGCACCCTCCTAAGGTTTTTCGCGAATAACTCGCGTAAAAGACGGCCGATCGCGACAAAACTTTCAGTACCCTCGCATTGATCAAGTTTACACCTGCCCTGAAAATTTCATGACCCTGACCCAAATGACCTTTGACCTGGGACCTCTTTTCCGAGACCATGTTTGGCCGGAATCGCGATTCGGCGTATGTCGGCTCGCATTAGCCGCGCGTTTGCAAGCTTTTCGTGGTTTCAAACGTTCAAACATGTGATTTGATGTTGCTCCCATACATTAGGGTGGGTGTCAAGGTCACCTGAAGGTCAGGTCAGGTCATTGACCTTTGGTGACCTCGGGTGACCGCGGTTCACTTTTTCGAGTTTTACATGTTTCTATGCTAGTTTTTGGAGCTGAATTCGAATTAAGCAACCATTTAAACATTAACGAAGTAGTTTTGGTGCCTTAGTAACATGTTACGAAGCTGTGAGAGGCGGTTGACACGTATTACGAATACCCGTCACAACCCCTACCGGTTGACCTGACCTGACCTGACCCGACCTGGTCTAAATGCTTAAAGACATCATCTCTGATCCAAACTAACACGATATTCGTGATCAGCACCCCGGAAAACCACATAGCAGCCACACTTTACGACTATCTAACAGGTCCCGATTTTCCCGGTTTTCGGGTCATTGACCTGACCTGGAAGGTCACCCGATGACCTAGGACCTTAAAATGAGGTATCATCGACTTCCTCTCGTGACGGGCAACACGCTCGTTTTTTCCGCGAAGCTCTAGCTCGATCAGGGGCCAAACACGAGGGGGGGGGGGTGTCGTACCAACCCCCCTTGTGCCGTCGAAGGACGCAAAATGGCCTCTGCCGGCGAGGGTTAAAAAAACGAGGTCAAGGTCATAGGTCAAGGTCAAGGTAACTTTAAACGAAAATATTCGGATAAAATCCAAGTAATGATTTCGCTCAAAATTGGTATAGGCATGGATAGCCCATGGCACGCTGAGTTATAAAACGGTGACCTTATTTCCTAGGTCAAACCGTTTGACCTTGAGACGTTAAAACACTACGCATCCTGAAGAATCTTTGTTTATGGTCCGATTTGAAAAATTCGCCACCCTGTGTGTTCGTCTCATCGAGAGGAAGGAGCACATACAAAAAATCCGAGGTCAATTTCATAGGTGAAGGTCAAAGTCACTTAAGAAGTCGCCGTACCCTATAAAATCTTTATTTTTGGAGATATTAGAAAATTTCGGCCACCACTGTGTTCGTCTCATTGAGAAGCAGTAGTACATTAAAAACTTCGAGGTCAAGGTCATAGGTCAAGGTCAAGGTCACTTTAATCGAAAATATTCGGGATCAAATTCGAATAATGATTTCCCAGTAAACATGCCGACGTCGGCCCGAAGTCGGTTCAACCTCGGTCCGACATCGGCTGGACGTCGGGTACGCCCGCATATACCGACGCCCAGCCGAAGTCCGGCCGACGTCTAGCCGACGTCGGGCCGAGGTCGTCTGCCGAGGTTTGACGAGATCGTTTGTCGTTGGACCGACGGGGCCGACGTCGGCGTGTTTATTGGGACAACGCGCCAAAAATATCAACCGGCGGCGGGATTCGAGCCCCCTAGTCGCCGACGTCGGCATGTTTACTGGGACAACGCGCCAAAAGCATCAGCCGGCGATGGGATTCGAACCCCGTTTCATCATTTGAACGCGATGTTAGTGCGCTAACCACTACACCACGCAGCCAGGTGGCGAACTTAGTTTGTTTTGTTGGGTTATGCCCTTTCGGTCTGACAAGACCATTTGAGAGCCGGAAGGATGAGAGGATGGAGACATTGGTCTTCTTGGCGAGCACCCTGGGTCCAGTTCATATAGAGTCCCATTGCTGTTACGTGACACTTATTGGAAAGGGCGACCCCACAAATGGATTCATACAGCCACCCTTACACACCTGACACCTGCACCAACGTTTCCTTAACCCGCGACCTGGTGGGGGGGGCTATTTTTTGCCCCCCCCCCCTCCAGACTTTTCAATATATCTCCAGAACCGCTGCGCCGATCGTCACCAAACTTTCAGTACCCTCCCGGACATCAATTTTACACATTGTGACCAAAAAGTTTTCCAAAAGCTATGATAGGTTGGCCGGAAATGACGTCAGAGTGACGTCATGTTCTGCCGTTTTCGACCCAAAAAAGGGTTTCGCGGGAAGAGCTGTCAGGCCTATAGCTTTGCAAATACAGAAAAATGTTTAGAATATAAAAGCTGTAGAATTGACAGGGCTACAAAACTGCCATCTCGGATTTTTTATTTTTTTTATTTTGACCCCCAAAAATCAAAAAATAGATTTTTTGGATATAATAGTCAAATCATCCAAAAAGTTTTTTAATTTCGCAAAAACCGGAATATATGTGATAGTCCTTACCGCCTTCCATCCACATACCAAATTTTAGATTGATACCTCTTTTTTTGGCGAAGTTATAGCGAAAAAACTGTTCAAAATTGATGACGTCAAATTTTCAAACTCAATTGTTAGCAATTCTAGACCTCGTAGTGCAAAACAAAGACCACCATTAGACTCCCCGTGACGAACTGCATCGAATCGATACCCATTTTATGCAAAAATATCAACTTTGAAATCTAACCTTTTTGACCTGACCTTGACCTGACCTCCACCAGAAAGTGACCTAAACCGTACCTGATGGTCTTATAACCAACACCATTGGGTTGGAAATGAAAAACTGGCCATAGAACATGCATCGCACAACCTTAGTAAAGTTGGGTTCATGTGGTGACCCTTGGTGACCTTTGGTGACCTGACCTGTGACCTGACCTGGTATGACCAGTGACCTCTAATAGCAACATATGTACTAGACAACTGACGTCTTATCGCTGATTTTCGACAAAATGCGTTTTACTCGGTGTTATAGCGCTTTCCCTAGAAGCCCCGTGAACGGTGAAACATTTTATCTTTGACCTGACCTGTGACGTCATCGGTGACCCCGAGGTCAATAAAATTTGGTTTCCCTCAACAAATTTGACAGGGCTATCAAACGCCGTTTGAATTTTGCGGATCCGTCCAGTAGTTTCGGAGATACGAGGGGGGGGGGGCAAAAAATAGCCCCCCCCCCCCACCAGGTCGCGTTATAAACAGACCCCACCAGGGCGCGGGTTAAGTGTCCCTTTGATAAGTGGTAGGTACTTTGGCATAATTGGCAAAGTGACACTTGCCGACTGGCCTTTCTATATGAACTGGGCCCGGCCCTGGTGAGTTGCCGGGGCTGAGCCTGACCAAAGGATAGGCCGAGCAGCCCCCAAGCACTCACCGCACCCGGCTATACGGGCGAGCTCGGCTTACGGGCAATCCCAAATGGGATAAAGTTTCCCGTCCAGTCCGGATCAGGGGGTTGCGGCATGGAGGAAGATTTGAGTTTCCTGAGGATATTTTGAATACAGAAGCTCTTTATGAACCATGAAACATGTATTTTAGATTATTTTAACGGTCAAAATAGCGGCCGATGTCGGTCACGACGTCGCCCCGACGTCGGCCCAACGTCGGCTGGACCTCAGCAATTGATCTCGGTCCGACGTCGGCTGGACCTCGGCTGGACGTCGGCCTACATGCGGGCATACCTGGGCATACCCGACATCCAGCCGACGTCGTGCCGAGGTTGGACCGACGGCGGGCCGACGTTGGCATGCCGATGCCGAGATGCCGACGTCACCCCGACGTCGGCCGACGTCGGGCCGACGCATTAGCGTCGCTACGGGGGGGCAAGCGGGGCAGCTTGCCCCCCCCCCCAACCTCGGGCCGGGCACCCCCTGAGATCGATACAGATCCGATGAGATTTTGGAGTCGGGAAAAAATGGGGGTACCTTTCTGAGAATGCCTGTGAGGTCAGACTCGGTTGGAGCGTGCAGTTCAAACCAGAGTCTGACTCGCAGTCGCCAAAATCTTCAAGACTCCGAGTCCAGACTCGGAAATGTCAATGCTGTGATTCATTCCATGTTCCTAGTTCGTTCTTTATTACATTTTACAGCTGATTTTCATAAGTTTTGGAGTGCTGACACAATTTTCGTTCAAAGCGTGAAACGAAATCTTCGGGGCCTTTCTCAACTCTCGTCAAATGTCTGCGACAGGCTCAAGTACCGTACAAGTGTCGCAGGGCTCATGAGCTTGCTTTAACCCTATTCCTGGCGGGGGGGGGCCTCAGGAGCCCCCCCCTGAGGTTTTTTGGTTATTTCTCCCAAACGCGTTGAGCTAGGAAGCTCAAATTTTCTGACTTTTCCTAAAAGGCTTCTACGCAACATGTCTGAAAATTTTGAGTTGATCTGACCTCAGGTCAGGTCACCAGAGGCGGTTTGGTGACCCTACCTCAGAAAAGTTTGCAATCACGCCAGAGCTAGAGTTTTTGACCGATCAATTTCTTCTCTTCAGGGTTTAGTTAGGGTACCAGTATGTGCAATTTGTATATCTCGGAATTTTGATATCGGTGACCTAAGGTCAGGTCAATTTCGCGACCTCCCCATTATAAGTCAATGGGGGAAAAATCAACTCCCTGTTTTTACCACTAAAACGGGTCGGAATGGCCCCATATACCATACATGACTTCATATACGATCAACCTTCACTACCTTGAGGTCTGTTTTGCTGCTGGGCAGCTGTGAGGTCATGTGACGTCATCAAAGGTCACCAAAGGTTTTTGGCCAATAACTCCGTACAGGAACAAGATACAGACGCGTGGATGGTCTCATTGTGTTCAGCTCATCAAGACGCATCGAATGATATACATGATGACCTCGAGGTCACGTGACCTGAGGTCAACCTTTGACCTTGACCTTTCGAGGTCAACATATATATCATTCGATGCGGATTGACGAGAGGATCACGATGATGCCCTTAGCTTGTTCCTATCTTGACTAATTCGAAAGTTATTCGAGAAAAACTCTCCATATCTAGCGCCGCCATTTTGACTTTTTCGACCCCTGTGACGTCATCTTTGACCTGACCTGAAAATGACCTTAGTAAAAATTGTAGATCTTGGCCGTGCGTATCCGATGCCGTTTACCGCTTGTCGCTATCTTGCTTCGTTCTCGAGATCTCAGGGGGGGCCGAATCGGCCCCCCCCCCGCCAGTTTCTTGTCCCGGCGGAGCCCGCCAGGAATAGGGTTAAACAAAGGCTCCTAAGGAGCTCCACTGAGCCCTAAAGAAGCTTTCAGAGGGCCCAACCGGCCTCTGAAAGTCCCACTGGTGTCCATGTTCTCTGAGGGCCCAAACAGGGATCTTTGAGCCTTCGAACATTTCTGAGAACCTTAACTGGCCTCTGATAGTTCAGCCAAACTTTTGAGGCGACAGATTTTGCTAACCCCAAGCCGGCATCTGAGGGGTCACAGCTCACGTGTCCCTCTGAGGTCCGCAGCACATGTTTATTATGTCCCGTAGGGTCCTTAGGGATTCGACACAGACCCCGAGGGTTCACACTGTAATCCGAGGGCTCCAGGCTCACTCTGGGCCTAGTCTCTTAGCGCCCGCCGCCATCACTGGCTTCTGAGGGCCCCACCTTGGGCTCGGAAAGCCCTAAAGCACCACGTATGTACACGTAAATATATGAGGTGACCCACGCCGATCTCCGGGATCCTAAGCATGCTTCTGAGAGTCAGCACTGACCCTGAGTGGCCTGAAATGGCCTGGAAGTCCCAAACCTATCTCTAAGGGATCCCTTGCCGCTATAGTTTTGGTTCCGTTGAACAGTTTTTGTTCGCGTTTGCAGCGCTTCCCTTCACACGAAAAACGAGAAACTTTTGTTCACACTCGAGTGAACAAAACACTTCTTCTCACTGGAGCAAAGATGAATTACTTCCGATTCACACTTCCGACATTCACTCTCCGCCGAATGCCCAACTAAGCTACGATCGGCGGCTGGGATAGGTCATATGCATTTCACGTAAAACCTCTGCATGCATGCGTGAATGGAGGTTTTAGCAGGGTGATCCGATTAAATGGAGCGTTTTTCACCCTTTTCTGGGTAATGAATGATCATGAGCGTCCGCGTCGATCGTCTGCACCAAAGTCGATCGTCTGCACCCTCTGCACTGCGTCGGCAATCGCAGCCACTATATACTATAATTCTACCAGTGGTTTTCGTCACGAAACTTCAAAATTTCGAATTTTTCTGTAAAAAACTACATGTCATAGCTAGAAGGAAACCTGTGTCACCATCGGATTCCTCGCACCATTGCGCGTCGATATATGTAAAACGAGTGAGTAAAGATGGGGAAAGGCACGTTTTAACACAAAAGTTGATTTTGCCCCCCCCCCAACCGAAAATCTCTGGCGACGCCTATGGGCCGACGTCGGCATGTTTACTGGGTTCGCGCAAAATTGGTACACCTACAAATAGCCCATGGCACGCTGAGTTCGAAAATGATGACCTTTTTCCCAGGTAAAACCGTTTGACCCTGAGAGGTCAAAACACTGCCTGATTTTAAGGGTACGGCGACTTTTAAAGTGACCTTGAACTTGACCTATGACGACCCAGTAAACATGCCGACGTCGGCCCAACGTCGGTTCAACCTCGGCCCGACATCGGCTGGACGTCGGATATGCCCGCATGTTCCGACGTCCAGCCTGTAGTGTTCGCTATGGCAGTTGTTTAGCGCTTTTCACACGACCTCACGTGACTCCGCCATTTTGTGTGAAATAGACCCCGCGTTCGATGTCTCTCGGACGACGAAGATTCTACCGGCCCCCGCCGAAGTTAGTTGGTAGCACTGCTGCTCCACGGCGTACATTTCCTACCAGCCCATAGGGTTTACATGTTAAATGGCCTGTTTTCGGCGAGCGATATCTCGGTCAACCTTTGAAGGAATCAATGGTTCTTAGTCTCAAATGATAGATCAATGAATTTTCTTTCGACAATTCCTCTACCATTTTTCACGAAACCCAGCCGATCTTCTACGGCGTACAGGGTAAAGATTTCTCTGCACGCCAGCACCCGCGATCCGCCTCTCCGATCGTCGGCGCGCGGTCCTCGGTAGCGCAGTCGGTAGCGTATCGGGCTACGGATCCGAGGGTCGTGAGTTCGAATCCTGGGAGCGCCGTGTGATTTCGGCTAGAATTGAATGATGTACAATCTTGAATGTTTGCGTAATTCTGCATCGAAAACAACTTGCTTCCCAAGTTTACCAATTATTAATAGCTAATTGAATGTATCTGCGCACTAATCGGCCCCTAAGACCTGTTATTTAAGAAATTTAAGAAATGAATGTCACGTGCGCGTCACGACTGCCAGCCATAAGCGCTACCATATTCTAGTTTGAACTAACTTTTTGCTAAACCCGACCACATATAGTAGGTTTTCTAGTAGTTATACTAGAAATTCCTACCAAAGTTCGTCCTACCCTTCACTCAATATACCCTGGATTCTACGTCGTCCGGCCAATCCCGTCCAAGGTCAGCGGGGGCTCGGTTGCGGTTATGGAACGTGATTGGCCGGACGGCGTAGAATCTTCGCCGTCCGAGAGACATCGAACGCGGGGAGAGTTTACGTTCCACCTGGCCATTGTACACAACAGATATCAGTTCGGGTTCCATAACACTACATTTTGGCGACTAAGCACGAGATAAGTGCGGACTCTAGTGGAATCGCGTGTCGCGAATTTCCGTGTACCTAACTTTTTTTGGTATATGTCAAGTTTACGTCCTAAGCACATATCAATGATAATTGTTTCACATTCCTACGTATTTTGACGTGCTGAATCCAAAAATCATACTTACATGTCTCGCAACAACAAAATTATCACCAATACACTAAGCAATTACATCTTCCGACAACACACGATCAAAACAAATCGAGAGGAAGTTGAAAGTGTCCAGCGTTGCCATTTGTGAAAATATTTTGTCTTTTTTTAATGTCGAGAAATAAAAACATTCAATATATTATAAAAATAAATAGGAAATATGTAAAAAATATTTATTTAAAAAGAAACATTATTATTAGAAATAGAATAGCAAAACAACAAAGGGGAAATGTTGGGAACCGGGGTTATTGGGTGGGGGGGGGGGGAGGAAAGGAAAATCCTGAGAACTGGGGGGCGATACTTGTGCAAAGTTGGCTAAAATCAAGAATGATATGTAACAGTCGCTATTCAACTGTGAATAATGACGTCATAATATTTCTCGCGGCGAAGCAGCGCAGTGCCGAAGGCAATGCCTTAGGAGAGATTACAGGCAAGAGTAAATAAAATATTTTTAGGTTAAGTGGTTATGTATCTGGCTTCAGGCCGAAGGCCTGAAGCCTGATGCATGACCACTTAACCTAAAAATATTTGATTTACTCTTGCCTGCAATCTATTCCTGCAAGCAACTTTTTCCTTATCCCCGGTAGGCAAAAATCAGTAGGTTAGTTTAGGTTAGGTTAGGTTAGGTTCGGTTAGGTTAGGTTAGGTTAGGTTAGGTTAGGTTAGGTTAGGTTAGGTTAGGTTAGGTTAGGTTAGGTTAGTTTAGGTTAGGGGTTAGGTTAGGTAACAACTAGATTTGAGGCAAGAACCCCGATTCCTAAAATTTCCCAAATGTAACCATTCTTATCGTATTTTTCTCCATCCCCCTCCCCACAAACCCCGGTTCCCGACATTTCCCTATGACGTCATTTTCATTTTTTCTCTCCCCCACCCATGAACCCCTGTTTTTCTCACAGTGTATATAAATAAAGGGTTTATAATATGTATATAATAAAGGGTTTATAATAAAGGGTTTTTTCAGTGTATATAATAAAGGATTTTTCTAACCCTCCCCACCCAATAACCCCGGTTCCCAACATTTCCCCTTTGTTGTTTTGCTATTTAATTTCTTATATTTTTAATATAAATATTTTTTTACATATTACTTTTTTATTTTTATCATATATTGATTGTTTTTATTTCTCGACAGGAAATATTTTTCATCAATGGCAACGCTGCATACTTTCGATTTCCTCTTGACATGTTTTGATCGTGCGGTGTCCGAAGGTGTAATTGCTTAGGGTATTGGTGATGATTTTGTTCTTGCGAGACATGTAAGTATGATTTTTGGATTCAGCAAGTCAAAATATGTAAGATTATGAAAGAAATATCATTGAAATGTGCTTAGGACGTAAACTTGACATTTACCCTTTTTTGTGTTTCGGCCCGCGGTACGGCCATGAGCGGCGACAGTGGACCGCCCCTACCCGCGCCGTTTTTGCCCCATCCCGGGATGCCGGCCGTCCCGTGGAGGAACTGGGAACAGAAATTCGAACTTTATCTGTTGGCCAGGTGCGGCACGAGCCCCCTGCCCCCCGAGCAGCGGCGCGCTCTGCTTCTGTGCGCGATCGGTGACGAGGCGTACCGGGTGTTCGACACCCTGCCGCCGGTTGCGAAACGTGACGGCGAGGACGACTACGACGTCACCCTCCGCCAGCTCCGGGAGTTCTACACTCCCAGGACCAACGTCATCGTGGAACGATTCCGGTTCCGACAGCGAGCCCAGGCCCCCACAGAGTCCACAGCAGACTTCGTTGCTGCTCTGCGCGGCCTGGCTCGCACCTGCCAGTTCGGCCCCATGGAGTCGGAACTCATCCGGGACGTGGTGGTGGAGAAGACCCCCCACCAGCGCCTGAGGGAGCGACTCCTTCAGGACAGGGACCTCACTCTGGACAAGGTCCTGAGCGTCGCAGGGACATACGAGGACTCCCTGCGGGAGGCTGCAGCCATCTCCCAACCAGTTGCAGCCCCACCCGTCTCATCCGTGGCAAAAGTTACGAGGAAGCCACAACAGAAGCGACAGCAGCAGCAGCAGCAGAGCGTCAGCAGCGACTTCTGCACCAACTGTGGACGTGAGGACCACGCACCCAGGGATGCTGCCTGTCCAGCCCGCAGAGTGACCTGCCACTCCCGCGGAAAGAAGGGCCACTTCGCCAGCTGGTGCAGAGGCGGCAGTGGAACAACCCCAGCAAGGCCAGCTCAACGACAGCACCACAAGGCAGTGAAGGAGCTGAACGTGCTCTCCTGTGCTGCCACCACTGGGTCACGCCTCACCTGTACCGTCCAGGTGACTGCAGGTGACGTCACACAGGAGGTACCCCTCCAGGTGGACACGGGTGCCACCTGCTCACTCCTGAGTGTGAACCATGCCAAGGAGCTGTTCAGAGGCGTGGCGTTCAGCCCCTCCAGCTCACGGCTCTACGGATTCGGCCAGCAGCCACTCTCAGTCCTGGGAACGCTGCCTACCACGGTGACCTACAACAATCAGGCTGTGCCAACAAACTTCTACCTGGTGGACACCAAGAAGACGGAGGCCATCATGGGTATGGACCTGCTGCAGGCCCTGGGAGTCACCCTCCACCCAGCCTCGCACAGCGTCTACACGGTGGCAGGCTCAGCCCCGTCAGAGCTACCTGCCATCGAGGGCTACGTGCACCGCATCAAGCTGAAGCCGGACGCAGTACCAACTGCCTACAAGCTGCGCCGGCTGCCCCTCTCCGTGCGAGGGGAGGTCTCAGCAGAGCTGAACAGTCTGTTGGAAGCAGGCATCATCGAGAGGATCGACTCCTCTCAGTGGATCAGCCCGCTGACCGTCTCAAGGAAGAAGGACGGCAGGATCAGGGTCTGTGTAGACCTGCGTGGGCCGAACAGCCAAATCGTGCCAGAGGTCCACCCACTGCCCACAATCGACGAGCTGGAGTCCAAGCTCTGTGGCACCCTCTACAGCAGGATCGACTTGAAGTCGGCCTACCACCAGCTGCGTCTGCACGAGGACTCGCGTGACATCACCGCCTTCCTCACGCCAGACGGCCTGATGCGCTACACCAGGGTCCCGTTCGGCCTGGTGTCTAGCGGCAGCGCGTTCCAGAAGCTGCTCAGTCATCTACTGCAGGGTATCGACGGCTATGGACACTATCTGGATGACATCCTGGTCACTGGCCGTGATCAGTCCGAGCACGACAGGCGCCTCCGCACCGTGCTGGACCGCCTCAAGCAGGCAAATGTCACCATCAACACAGAGAAGTCCTCCTTCAGCCAGCCAGAGGTGGAGTTCTGCGGTCATCAGCTCTCCAGGCACGGAGTGGTACCTCTCCTTCTACCACCAAGGCCGTGGCCGAGGCCCCGCCTCCCACCAACGTAAAGGAGCTGCGCAGTCTCCTGGGCTCAACCGGCTGGTTCAGCAGGTTCGTGCCGCAGTACTCCGCTGTGGTGAGACCCCTCGCCATCATGCTGAAGAAGGAAGCCACGTTCCAGTGGACCAAGGAGGCCAACGACGCCTTCAACGAGGTGAAACGGCTCATCTCAACCAGGCCGGTGATGAAGCCCTTCAGCGCCCGCCTCCGGACGATCGTGACGACCGACGCCAGCGACCGCGGCGCCGGTGCCATGCTCACTCAGATCCAGCCGGACGGCGAGGAGCGGCCGGTGGCGTACTGGTCCCGCTCCTTCACCGACGCCGAGTCGCGGTACTCCGTCTCCGAGAAGGAAGCCCTCAGCGCGGTCAATGCTGTCGAGCATTGGCGGACGTACCTGTGGGGCCGTTCATTCACCCTGCGGACGGACCACTCTGCGCTCACCACTCTGCTCACGCCGAAGACGTCCAACCGCGCCGGCACGCGCATCGCCAGGTGGCAGTCCCGCCTGCTGCCGTACTCGTACACAGTGGAGTACCGGCCCGGGCGCAGCATCCCAGTGGCTGACGCCCTGTCGCGCCTGCCGCTGCCGGACACCGGCGCCGCCGAGACGGACGGCGACGAGATCGTCGCCCTGCTCACCGATGACGTCAGTGACGTCATCACTGATGACGACGTATGTGCCGCGTCGGCCGCCGATCCAGTCATGGAGCAGCTGCGGTCTGTCATCCGCACCGGCTGGCCCGACGCCGCGCGCCAGTGCACGCCGGAGACGCGCGACTACTTCGCCGTGCGGCACGAGCTGCAAGTCCGCCAGGACGGAGTCGTGCTGCGCGGCCCGGACCGCGCCGTCGTCCCGGCCGCGCTCCGCTCAAAGTACCTCCAACTGGCGCACCGAGCGCACGATGGTGTCGTGCGAACAAAGCAGCTCCTGCGCGACCTCGCCTGGTGGCCTGGAATGTCGAAGGACGCCGCTGCACTGGTCGCCGACTGCCCGTCCTGCCACGCAAAGGACGCCGTGCTGACGCAGCAGGCGCGCCCCGCGCCGCTGCAACCGGTCGAGCTTCCAGACCGGCTCTGGTCTAAGCTCGGACTGGACATCGTGGGCCCGATCCCCGGCGCCCCACCGTCTGCAAAGTACGCCATTACTATGACGGATTACCATAGTAAGTGGCCAGAGGTCGCTCTGACGTCATCCATCGAGACTGATGACGTCATCCAGTTCCTGAGCCAGGCCTGGTCCAGAGAGGGACTGTGTGACGAGCTGGTGACCGACAACGGACCCCAGTTCACCAGCGACAGGTTCCGACAGTATCTGGCCCAGCGCGGTATCAGACACCACACGTCTGCCGTCTACTGGCCGCGCGGAAACGGAGCAGTGGAGCGGCTCAACCGAGAGGTGAAGGTGTGGCTCAAGGAGGCCACACAGCTGCAGTCGCGGACGGCCGCCAGCTTCAGCGGACACGTGCGACAGCGCCTCGCTCTGTACCGAGCGACCCCGCACTGCACCACCGGCCAGTCACCCTCGGCGCTCCTGCACGGCCGGCGCATGCGTCTGCACCTGCCGGTCACCACAGAGACTCCGCCGCGCGACAGCTCGCTACAGCACCGAGTCGCTACCCAGCAGCAGCGCAACAGCCGCGGGTACGACTCCCGACAGGCCACCCGGCCGTCAGATCTCCAGCCTGGCGACACGGTGCGCGTGCGGCGACAGGGGCACGTGCCCAAGAACCAGAGTCGGTTCTCCAGCCCGCGCCGAATCGCCAGACAGCTCGGCCCGGCGACCTTCATCCTGTCCGACGGGACAAAGAGGAACGCTGCACACCTCGCCCGCATCCCAGACGCGGCGCCGACCGGCTCAGCACCTCCGAGCACCGACGGGCCGGAACCGCCGCCGCCGCCGCCGCCGGCCGACCCGGCTCCTCCGAGCTCCGGCGAGCCCCAGCCGCCATCGCCGCAGCCGACAGCGTCCACCGCGCCACCTACAGCGCCGACAGAGAGAGCCCGCCCGTCAGATGTCGCTGACGTCGCGCTGCCGGCCGCCACCGGCGCTGCTCGTGACCGGTCCCCCGGTGGGCCGCGCCCGCCTCAGAGGGCGCCCGTCGGCGGCACCCCGCGCCGTGAGTTGCCGGCCTCCTCCCGAGGACGCCGCCGATTCTTGCCGCGCCGATTTACGTGATCGGCGGGAAGTGTAACTTAACCCGCGCGGGGCTGGGGGGGGGTAAATTTTACCCCCCCTCGCGAATTTTTGCGATATCTCAAAAACGGCGGCGCGCAGCGCCGCCAAACTTTCAGTACCTTTTCTTACATCAATTTGACACCTTCCCTGAAAATTTGAGCGAAATCCGTCGGAAAATTTTTGAGAAATTGACGTTTTAGTGACGTCATGTTCGCCATTTTCGCCTCAAAAACGGCAAAAGTTCAAACGCCGCTAACATCTTCATTTTTAAAGGAATCAAGACGTAACAAAAAAGGTTATACGTAATTTTACTTTGTCTATCAAATGGCTATCTCGGTTTTTTGAAAATTTTGGATTTTGGCCTAAATTTTTTCAAAAAACTGATTTTTTTGGGAAAATCATTATAAAATCCAAAATTTTGAGTCTATCGAAAAAACCGGAATATATGTCAGAGAAGTGGTCTATGTGCACCTACGTACAAAATTCTAGAAGAATCGGTTCAAAAATGTGGGAGTTATTCAAAATTTTATGACGTCACGACACACAACATTTTTGAAAAATGACTTGTTTGGAAGTTCTAGACCTCGTACGGAAACAAAAATAGCACCATTCGATTCGCCGTGAAAAACTGCATCAGATAAACACCTTTTTAGGCCTTAACAACCAACTTCAAAATTTGACCTCACTTGACCTGACCTTGACCTGACCTCGACCTGAAATTCATCCAGAGGTGGTCCATATCACTTATTGAGTGTGCCTATTGAATTCTATTAGTAAAATGACCCATAAAACATGTGTCGCACATGCCCTTTTCTATATTTTGTTTTTTGGTGACCTGACCTGACCTGACCTGACCTTGACCTTGACCTCTGAATGATATTGTATGCAACTAATATTGTCTTGGTAGCCTAAGAACACGTTTTGGGCGATCAGTCTCAGTCCATGACTCCATTCTTCGGCAACTACGGTGCAAGGCCGATACTGTAGAAACTTGCAATTTGTACCCTTGACCTGACCTTGACCTTGACCTCAAACTTTAAATTAAGTACATGTTTTTAGTAGTTCGTGATGAGAGCTTTCGATTGGCGTTTGAATTTTCCAAATCGGACCATTAGTTCGGGAGATAACAGGGGGGGTAAAATTTACCCCCCCCCCCCAGCCCCGCGCGTTCGGCTGGAGACCCCAGCCCCGCGCGGGTTAAAGGGCCGGCGGGTGTAGTGTTCGCTATGGCAGTTGTTTAGCGCTTTTCACACGACCTCACGTGACTCCGCCATTTTGTGTGAAATAGAGTTTACGTTCCACCTGGCCATTGTATACAACAGATATCAGTTCGGGTTCCATAACACTACACAGCCGAAGTCCAGCCGACGTCGAGCCGACGTCGGGCCGAGGTCGTTTGCCGAGGTTGACGAGATCGTTTGTCGTTGGACCGACGGGGCCGACGTCGGCATGTTTATTGGGACAACGCGCCAAAAATATCAACCGGCGGCGGGATTCGAGCCCCCCAGTCGCCGACGTCGGCATGTTTACCATGGGACAACACGCCAAAAGCATCAGCCGGCGATGGGATTCGAACCCCGTGTCATTTGAACGCGAGGTTAGTGCGCTAACCACTACACCACGCAGCCAGATACCGAATTTAGTTTGTTTTGTTAGGTTATGCCCTTTCGGTCTGACAGGACCATTTCAGAGCCGGAAGGATGATAGGATGGAGACATTGGTCTTCTTGGCGAGCACCCTGGGTCCAGTTCATATAGAGTCCCTGGTCCCATTGCTGTTACGTGACACTTATTGGAAAGGGCGACCCCACAATGGATTCATATAGCCACTCTTACACACCTGCACCAACGTTTCCCAAAGTGTCCCTTTGATAAGTGGCACTTTGGCAAAGTGACACTTGCCGACTGGCCATTCTATATGAACTGGGCCCGGCCCTGGTGAGTTGCCGGGGCTGAGCGTGACCAAAGGACAGTGTTCGCCACGGGCCCCAAAATCCCCAGCCCAGCCCGGCCCGGGCCCATGGGTTCAGAGCCCGGCCCAGCCCGTAGCCCGCTCTTGGCAAATATTCCAAGCCCAGCCCGGCCCGGCCCGTCAAAAATAGCAATCTAGTTATTGTCTTAGTCTATGGCTATAATAAGCATGATTGATTACACTATTTTGAGAACAATTCAAATTGCATGAATATTAACATGGCAATCATGACTCCCTTCTTTTCAATGAATATAATCATTTCAAGCACCTATGGCACAAATTTTAACAGTAACAGCAAGCACCTCAGTCAATTAGGTCATGATTACACACCTATAAAAAGTTTACATGATTATATTAACTACATTCTATGAGTAAAGTTATCTTGCAAGCTGATGTGTGTGAACATTATCATTAATAATTGGTGACTCTAATGCATACTTGAAGGAAGTATTTGCAACATACTCTATACTTCCCAGCACTTACCAGCAGAAAAAAAGCTTGACTTATGGGAATTGATGAATCTGTCTGGGATTGACCTTGCTGTTAAATTCACTCCATAGATGCTGCAATATCAAAAGCCTGAGAAAGCATACAAAATAGGTGACACTAACTTTAGCACTGTCTTCCAAAAAAAAAGAGAAAATCCATCCATTTATCAGCAAAACTGATTTAATCTATTTTCAATTCATGCCCACGTGTCAACCGAATCTCTGTGGACAACTATCTGCTACTTTCCTTGCTATTTTATGTTAGGCTCTTTTCAAGATATGGATATCGCTAGCAGCGTAAGCAGAAAACATGGTAAGCTTGAAATGTCATTGGGTACTTTTGCGACTTGTACGCATCATCATCATCAATCGAAAATGAGCGAACACTTCTTGATTGTCGCAGCTGCGGCAGGTAGCGATTCTGACGAATTGTATAATAAAACATATATGATCAAGTTTTTGTTTTGTTTTTCGTTCGAGTTTTCAGACTTCGTGATTTTGGTTTTATTTTTCATTGGTTTAATTTTGTTTTCACCTTGATACTCACTTAAAAAACGTATTTATTTGATATACTGTTGTGTATACTACCTAGATGCCGCCACATAAACATAGCGCCGCCGCCATGATTGCACATTTTGTTGAGAAGGGGCTGGTTTGTTGTGATTTATTTTGACAAATTTATGGACATTTAAAGAAGCTTTCATCGCGAAATACTCTGTAGAGTTCCTCGTTACTTACAGTGTGTTTTGTGAGTATCCTTTTAAGGTTCTGTTCGTTAAAAAGCCGTCGGTGAAGGAAAAAAGACTGTGTTGGAATTGTCTCACTATCGCCATATATAAGTGTTAACTTAATGTAGCCCTGTAGCCCATCATTGTTGAGTGGCTTCTTAGTTTTTGGAGTTGTAGTGCTAAGTAAGTTGTTCTGATGACTACATTTTAACTTTTATTAACAAACTAATGATGCTAGAGATTCTCTGATCTTTTTGGTTGCGGAATTTTTATGAAAACCCTCCTATGTGTGACATGATGTGATATTGGATAATTCTCAAGATTCCCAAAATTCAATATCAAGTAGGTTTTCTTTCACATTGCTTAAATTTGGTTTAGTTTTTGTATTTTCCCAGTGGGTTTTGTTTGCATCAGTTTCCAAATTTTCTTAAATTGACATTAGTCGCAAAACCCATAGTGCACAAAGTTCTTGGCCCGGCCCATCCATAGCCCGTTAACTAATGATATTTGGGGGCCCGGCCCAGCCCGTAGCCCAGCCCGGCCCGTGGCCCGTTGGGCTGGCCCGGCCCGTGGCGAACACTGCCAAAGGATAGGCCGAGCAGCCCCCAAGCACTCACCGCACCCGGCTACGGATGAGCTCGGCTGACGGCTTACGGGCAATCCCAAATGGGATAAAGTTTCCCGTCCAGTCCGGATCAGGGGGTTGCGGCGTGGAGGAAGATTTGAGTTTCCTGAGGATATTTTGAATACAGAAGCTCTTTATGAAACATGAAACATGCATTTTATATTATTTTAACGGTCAAAACAGCGGCCGATGTCGGTCCGACGTCGCCCCGACGTCGGCCCGACGTCGGCCCGACGTCGGCTGGACCTCAGCAATTGATCTCGGTCCGACGTCGGCCCGACGTCGGCTGGACCTCTTCTGGACGTCGGTACATGCGGGCATATCCGACATCCAGCCGACGTCGTGCCGAGGTTGGACCGACGTCGGGCCGACGTCGGCATGCCGATGCCGAGTTGCCGACGTCACCCCGACGTCGGCCGACGTCGGGCCGACGTCGGCATGTTTACTGGGGATGACCTCGGATTTTTTTTTAATATGGTACTTCCTCTAGATGAGACAAACACACCGGTGGGCGAATTTTTCAAATCGGACCATAAACAAAGAATCTAGATTCTAGAGGGTACACAGTGTTTTGACCTCTCAAGGTCAAACGGTTTGACATTGGAAAAAAGTCACCATTTTCGAACTCAGCGTGCCATGGGCAAGTATACCAATTTTGAGCGAAATCATTACTTGAATTTTAATCCGAATAGTTTCGTTTAGTGACCTTGACCTTGACCTATTACCTTGACTCCGGATTTTTTATTGTGCTTCTGCTTCTCGATGAGACAAACATACTGGTTGGCGAATTTTTCAAATCGGACCGTAAACAAAGATTCTACAGGGTACACAGTGTTTTTACCTCTCACGGTCAAACAGTTTGACCTAGGAAAAAAGGTCACCATACGGGCGAGGGAAAAGCGCAACCAAAAAGGCAAAAATATGCACATGCGATAACCTATACTGCGAAAAAAGTGCATCATTTTTTAACGTCGCCGACAAATTGTAATTACCCCAAGCTCAGGCAGGTGTATGGTAGAAAATACCCCAACTGAAATACACTACGGCGGAAATAAAATACCCTACGGCGGAGCTCGGTTGCAATTTGTAAATACGCTTCGAACTCAGCGTGCCGCATGTTTTTTAATCCCACCCAGAAATGACAAACAAGCTCCCTGATTGGCCAGTTGCCGGCCAGTTGGACTTGAGCAGTCGCCATGGTGGTATCGGGGACTCGGCTGGCATCGTTAGGTGTTGAATTATGTGTTTCGTTGTGCTAGATATTGCCAATTCGCTTTGATATTTGATAAATAACGTTGGCTCATTCTTTGGTGACCTTGCATACTAATACGACGATATTTTGATACCGATTATTATGCATCAAACATCATGAGACAAATGTGGCGATTTCCACACCCTTTTGCAGTGCCCCCTCCCCTTGTGTAGTGAGTTAACAGGCTTGTAAGAACCAAGTGAACCATTTTTTAGTCAAGTGGTCATGATCGTCCCTACATCTAATGGATAATAGTCTTGCGCAAACTTATAAAGTACTGGAGGAAGAAGAAGTTACGATTTTAGAGTACGCAAACTTGATATTAAAAAATCTCAGGTATTTTGGCTATATAAAGTGAGAAGAAAAGTTCAATTGATCATTATTTATTACAATTGCAATAATGATAATATCATGATAATTGTACTGTCAGGTAATGATAATAGTCATGTCACGTCATGCCACTAACCAGGCACACAGACACAACACATTTTCATCTTTATGTATCTAGGCATAAGGTATTACAGGCATGTTTTTGCACACCTCTCATGTGCGAGTGGGCATGGCCTCCTTCATAAGCGTAGGAACCATGGGTGCAAGGGTGCAGCTGCACCCACAATATTTATCCAGTGGGTGCAGACAATGTATTCTGCACCCACAATAATCTGAACCAAAAACCCCTTTTTCATCAACACTACTTCCCATGCAGCACGGCAAATTCAGGATATGTTGCCTACTATCCATCTTTCGAAGCATTTGCTACTGTGATCAGTGATGGTCTTCCAAACTTACATTTGTGCTGAAAAAAAGGGAAATGGAGCATGTGATTGAACACATACCGAACCGATGACCCACTGTCAAAAATGTTAGCCCGATATCTTCGAAAATGGCTAAGTTGGCCGCTTTTACTTTTTGCGGTAGTCAATATTGACAATATTAGCCCTCGAATGTGTGCAGCGTTTTCCGCAGCTTCTAATGTGTAGGGGGAGGGGGAGGGGGTCGGTCGGACCCCCTGCCGTTCGGCCCCTGATCGAGCTAGAGCTTCGTGGAAAAAACGAGGGTGTTGCCCGTGACGAGAGGAAGCCGATGATACCCAATTTTAAGGTCCTACTTCATTGGTTGACCTTCCAGGTCAGGTCAATATTCCAAAAGTCGGGAAAATCGGGACCTGCTAGAACTGCGTAAAGTGAAGCTGTTATCGGGTTGTTCGGGGTGCTGATCACGAATATCTGATGTTAGTTTTGATCACAGATGATTTCTTCATGCATTTAGGCCAGATCGGGTCAGGTCAGGTCAGGTCAACCATTAGGCGTCCTACCGGCTATCCATAGTAGGTGTCAACTACCACTGACGGCGTCGTAGCATGTCACGAAAGCACTAAAACTACTTCGTAAACTTGTTGGTAAGAAGACATTGTTTCAAGTCCACAAACGACAAAACAGTGCAATTCAAATCTTTATATCTATTTATATCTATTTTTTGTTTACTTCGTAAATGTTCAAATGGATGCTAAATTCGAAATCAGCCCTATAAACTACCCTAGAAACATGTAAAACTCGAAAAAGTGAACCGAGGTCATCAAAGGTCAATGACCTGACCTGACCTTCAGGTTATCTTCACACCCACCGTGATGCATGGGAAGAACATCATTTCACATGTTTGGACGTCTACAATCACAAAAAGACTGGAAACGCGCGGATAATGTGAGCTGACATACGCCAAATCGCGATTCCGGCCGAACATGGTCTCGAGAATCAGGTCACTGGTCAAAGGTCTTTTGGGTCAGGGTCATGAAATTTTTAGAGTAGGTGTAAAACTGATCAACTCGAGGGTACTCAAAGTTTCGTCGCGATCGGCCGCTTTTTGCGCGAGTTATTTGCGAACAACCATGGGGGGGGGGGTCATCCGACCCCCCTACACATGCGAGGGTCAATGCTTCCAAATGCACTTATCGGTTGGTACCTTTTCGACATGGTACACCCTCAAAGCTCGTAACGAGCCTTCGCTCGGGTGTCGCCCCCCCCCCCCCCCGCTTCACCGGCCATGGCTGGATTTCTGCACCCATGCACCCACAATGTTCCAGCCGTTCCTACGCCCATGGCCTCCTTCACAGTTAAGTTTTGGCTGATTGTGCTCAAATTTTGTAAGTACCTACATGTAAAGGGATGTAGATACAGTTAGTCGGGCACTCTTCTTAATTCAGTTTTGTGCACCACTTCCTGCTTTCACCATGCTGTGCCCACTCTGCTTTACAGTGGACAGCTGCTTCTGTGACACACATTAATCTTGCGTTCATTGAAACACTTAGTTTTGAGTGTTTTGACTCAGTTTTGTTGTAACGTTACCTGTGTTTATATTTTCAATAACTTGTTTTGGGCTGCTAGTTTGATTTGTTTTTGACATCAAGTAAGATTTGATTTTTGTTTCTGAGATTCCAATGTTATTTGTGGCAAATATTTTCCAAAAATCCTCCATCTAAAGCTTCAACTGAATTCTAAAATGCCTGCATTTTCTACCAGAAACATTATCATTGATACCTCCTACAATATTTCATTTTGTCACCAGGTACCTGGACTGGTGAAAAGTGAAAACTGAAATTCATTCATGTCACCATTATCCTACGACCTACCCCTAAATGGAATTGATCTTGTTTCACAAATGAGTTGTACATTGTACAATGTCTATCAGCTGATGTCTATTGTCTATCTCTCTTTCAGCACAGAAGATCCTCAGTCATAGTTAACAAAATGGAAAAAAATTAGCTGTGTTTTTAAGATTCCAGTTGTGGCCATCAACTGCTCAGGAAAGCAGCCCAGAATCACTTCACAACAGGTATGTTGATGCATGTACATCGTACATTAACATCAATGTCTGAATGCTGAAGAATTGTTGAACAGGGAACACATTTACCTAGCTTCTAAAGACCACAAATCCTACATTACTTACATAAACATTTTTCTATAGAACTTATATTATCTACTTTCATCTGGCTAAGACTTTTTTACATTATAGGGGAGAGTGGGGAAAGATGCCCAGGGTTTTACTATGTCATATAATATACGAAAATGACGATCGGAAGCAAAAGGTTGGAGTTTTAACGGAAGCCGACATAATTTTTCTCCAAAAATATCACACTTTCGTGCCTGAAATATGATAACTTTTTTTGCTATTAAGCATTTTCCTGAAGAAGTGAAAAGGGGCATCTTACCCCACAGGGTGGGAAAGACGCCCCCTGGCGTTGGAGAAGATGCCCCCTGCACTATAAGTGACATAAATGGGCACGTGAATCGCCTGAACGAATCAGTAGTCCCTTCGAGCCTGCAGTAGACACCAAACGTCATCGTAAGGGCCCTCAAAAGTAGTCGTAAGGGGCTTCAGAGGTCATCGTTAGGGCCATCATAGTCCAGCGCGGCCAAACAAGCCTCCGTGGTGGCGTTCGGAGACCACTGTGGGGCCCTTATAGGTCTTCATGATGCTTGAGGGCCCTCGAGCCCATCGTGGGGACCTCAGATGCCAGCGCGGCCCGTGGAGCCAACGTGGGAGCCCTCAAAGGATGTCGTGAGGGGCCCTGGAGCCAATAATGGGGCCCACAGAGGCCGTCGTGAGGGTTCTCAGAGTCAGATGCCGCCGAAAAAGTCGCTGTGTGGGCCGAGAGGCCGGCATGGGGAGCACCCGACCGTACTGGACTCTCAATAGTCCCAGATCGGCTTTTGTCTCTCATCACAAGTATGTAATAAATTATTTGACGGGCTGCTTGAAGGACAGCCTACGGATTTAGGGGGGCGTCTTTCCCCATCAGGACAGGGGGCATCTTACCCCAAGGTACCGAAGCACAGGGGCGGTTCTCCCATATAGGCAAGGTAGGCAGTGCCTACGTCAATTGCCGTCTCCCCTGCGTCTAAATCATCCCTATATCGTGGCTTTTGTTTGCTTGATTGCTTTTGTTAAAAATCTTTTCTTTCTCGTTTTTCAGAATGCGTTGAAACGACAGAGAATTTCCTAAACTTTTCAAAAAACGTCACATAAAGATCGTACTATAAGAACCTTGACGAAAACCTTTGCCTAAGCTGTGCCTACCTCGTCCTACTAGATTATCGACTATTGCCATGCTGAGGCTATTGAGCCTTTTGGTAGAAAAGGTCTAGATGGTCGGCACATCGACTAGGTGCTACCTTCTAACTCTCAAACCTAACTTTTTAATACGTCCATTTATCGTAAAATAAAGCACTTTTTACTTTATCAATTTTTATCATAAGTTCAGCGTACGTAGCGTTGTTATGCTTGTTGTGTTATTCTATTGTACCTATTGTTATTCTATTCTATTGTTCTAAATTATATTGAACGAACTAGACTCCTACTGAGAGACTCGTTTGCCTCTGGCGGCAGACGTGTAAGCTCTAGTTAAGTTGATGGTTTTTGTAGATGACGCTGCTGTCGCTGCTTGACGCATCCAGACTAAGCGATAAGGCTGTCTCCCCCTCCTCCTTTTACCTATTCCGTATTGAGCTTTTCTGCCTTACCTACCAAGTGCCTACCTACTTTCAATAGGTCAGCGCCGCCCCTGCCGAAGCAACATTAAATCAGTACAATTTGTTAGCCATAAAACTACACCCTGAAACAAACTGTTTGAGACACAGTACACGCATGTTAATGTATGACGACTATAGCAAGGGACGCAAAAATTATCTACTTTCTTTGATATTGACAATGTTTTGACACCAAAATATTTTTTGAAAGCAGCAAATAAAAAACATGCAATCACCAGCCAGCCGTTGCCCAACTGAGCTTCACAAATTTGTGTGCAGTTAACAAGGCAGGCTTCCGCTTTACGCTAAGAACATTAATTTTCAGGTTCGATTCTTTGTTTCGCCGCTAGAGGGGGTGGGGCGTCTTTCCCACCCTGGGCATCTTACCCCACTCTCCCCTATTCCCTCTGTTAACCCTATTCCTGGCGGGGGGGGGGGGGGGGGCCTCAGGAGCCCCCCCCCCTGAGGTTTTTTGGTTATTTCTCCCAAACGCGTTGAGCTAGGAAGCTCAAATTTTCTGACTTTTCCTAAAAGGCTTCTACGCAACATGTCTGAAAATTTTGAGTTGATCTGACCTCAGGTCAGGTCACCAGAGGCGGTTTGGTGACCCTACCTCAGAAAAGTTTGCAATCACGCCAGAGCTAGAGTTTTTGACCGATCAATTTCTTCTCTTCAGGGTTTAGTTAGGGTACCAGTATGTGCAATTTGTATATCTCGGAATTTTGATATCGGTGACCTAAGGTCAGGTCAATTTCGCGACCTCCCCATTATAAGTCAATGGGGGAAAAATCAACTCCCTGTTTTTACCACTAAAACGGGTCGGAATGGCCCCATATACCATACATGACTTCATATACGATCAACCTTCACTACCTTGAGGTCTGTTTTGCTGTTGGGCAGCTGTGAGGTCATGTGACGTCATCAAAGGTCACCAAAGGTTTTTGGCCAATAACTCCGTACAGGAACAAGATACAGACGCGTGGATGGTCTCATTGTGTTCAGCTCGTCAAGACGCATCGAATGATATACATGATGACCTCGAGGTCACGTGACTTGAGGTCAACCTTTGACCTTGACCTTTCGAGGTCAACATATATATCATTCGATGCGGATTGACGAGAGGATCACGATGATGCCCTTAGTTTGTTCCTATCTTGACTAATTCGAAAGTTATTCGAGAAAAACTCTCTCCATATCTAGTGCCGCCATTTTGACTTTTTCGACCCCTGTGACGTCATCTTTGACCTGACCTGAAAATGACCTTAGTAAAAATTGTAGATCTTGGCCGTGCGTATCCGATGCCGTTTACCGCTTGTCGCTATCTTGCTTCGTTCTCGAGATCTCAGGGGGGGGGGGCCAAATCGGCCCCCCCCCCCCGCCAGTTTCTTGTCCCGGCGGAGCCCGCCAGGAATAGGGTTAAACATGAAAATATGATGAGTTATAGACTAGTATAACAAGCTGGTAATTATATCTGCCTTGTCAGCTTGGCCAACATCTGCACCATGTCTATCACAAAATATGACTGCTTTCCTGACATTTGCATTTGTTCCACTCACCAATTGACCACTTCTACCATCTGCTTGCTCTATGCACAGACATTGTCATAGGGTCTGTTCCAGTCGCACTTCCTAACACCTCTTAACTCCTCCAAGATTGCTTCCCTGTTCCAGTGGCAGCTTTCGCCCCTACAAAGCCAAGAAGGGCCCTGCTCCAACCTCCTCTATCTTGCTCTTTGAGGAGTTTAGATGTGTTAGGAAGTGCGACTGGAACAGACCCATAGCAAAACAGTTTCATCTCCCTGAGTCTGTACTGTCTTTTTCCAGGTTTCCAAAGGATCATCATTCATCAGCACAGAAGGGTGGGAAAGAGAAGGCTCAAGGCTGTTCAAATTCTGAAAAGCCAGAGCTGCAAAGGAGGTCAAAGATGCAGTGCAGTTGGCCCACTCAGTAGAGTTTCACTAGTGGTTCTGATGTGGACTGAAGATTACACGCTGGATTGAAGTGGCCGGTCTGGAGCAGCTGTAGTTCATCATTCTTGCTGATTGTGGACGAGTAAGAGCCCGTGTTGGCCCCGATCGGCGATCGCTGGCCAAAGCCCACCACCAGTTTGGTTATAGGCGTTGGCTGTGATATCTAGTGTCGCCTATGTGTGAAAAGGACAAGTTGATAACAAAACCTGTTGCGCCATGTTATTAACCCGCGCCCGGGTGGCCCTCAGCCAACTTGGGGGGGGGGGGGGGGAGGTGTATTCGGCCACACCAGGTTATCTTGGAATGTAGCAAAGCTGGAAAGACGCAGTAAAATCAATCTATAGACCGCTATTTTTCTTCAGAATCATACAGGTCATTTTTGATCAGGTCATCGCTGAGGTCACTGGAGGTCACCAAAAGTAAAATGATGACGAATTTTGGCCCCCGATTTTGACAACTTCACAAATTGGTTCATAATTCGAGAACCAAAGAAGCTACAGCGCCGCGGAAAAGCGAATTCGATAGCTCTTTCGAAAATCTTTCAGGTTCTCAGATTTGAGCTAAGGTCAACTAGGGTTAAGCCTCCAAAGGGCAAAAACTGAACAATCGGCTTGCTTCGGAAGTCGTCTTTTCTTTAAATTTTTTTAAACTGATACCAACCTTTTATTACGTTGATTTTACCGGCACTGCGTTTCTCTCGTCTTCTTGGCCTAACAAGGTCAGCTTAATAAATTTGACCTCAGGTCAATGTCGCAGAAAATGCCATTTTGCATGTCATTGATGATTCGTTACATTGAAATTGAGATTAACATCAGTAGCGGCGGAACACCTTCAATTAAGGGGGCATTGCCGACTTTTGGTCTCATTCTTTCCATGCAACGGCCATAGGGCTAATGTTAAAATGCCAAAATCAAAGGGGGCACGGTGCCTCGGTGCCCTCGGCCTGTTCCGCCGCCTATGATTATGATGCTTTTAGCGCTCTGGCCACATTCCATCTAAAATCGATGTACAAAAATAAACTGTTGGGAGGCGTTACATGACCTGAGATGACCTCAAGAGCATACGATAGATCCCGATGTTTGAGTGCTTTTGTTTCAAAAGCAGAACATTTCGATTTCGAGTTCCTCATACTGACTGAAACTGGAGACGTCGCAAAGTTGACCTGACCCTAGGTCACCACCGATATCAAAATTAAAGATATTCAAGATGTTGGTACTGATTCTCTCATGCAATAGCTCGAGTTTCAAACTTCTACTTCATGGTGACCTGACCTGACCTTAGGTGACATGGGGTTACTTTTTTTCACAATTGATGCGAATCGATGCATTATACATAAGCTATACTAAGTTTCGTGTCGTTTTATCTATGCAAGCACAAAATTGTCAGGTGTGGCCAAAAACGCCCCGACGGCCCACCCACCTGGGGAACGTTAAAGCAGTGATGTATTTTTTTCGGTGTATTCCACGATGCATCGATCGGTGTACTTGATAATGCATTATTTATTGCTGCGTGTGTACGCTTTTCCTCTGTTCAGTGTGATCTGTGATAGGAAAACTACCGATATATCTCCACGCGCATGACTGAAAGAGCTGGCGTGATCTATAATATTGGGTGTCTGTTTTTGTTTGGCATTTTATAAATAATGAGTCAGCTGTGATCGTTTGATGAGACACTGGGACAGCCGGCCTGTATGATCAGCGAACGGCAGGCGGCGGGGCAGTGGTCCGGTGGCTGCTGCATGGGACTGACACCAGCAGATTCAGAGCTGCGATACGCGGACGTTATGTTCACAATACCTTTGCAAAGTAATATCTGATAGATATCATGTCCTCGAAAATGTTCTTCAATCAATATGATTTTACCTCCTGGCTTATTCCATGGGGGCCGAAACCGATCGTTTTATGCACGCCTTTTCTGGGCCTCGTTCTCCTCTAAATGCGTGTAGGTAGCAATTGTATTCAAGGGACGATTGAAAGTGCCTCCGATTGGTTTTCAGCGTAGGTGGGATATGGCCGTTGAATGTGAGGCAGTCGATAAGGAATGTCGAGCTGGAACGGTCATTGGGTAGGTACTAGGTAAGGTATGTGAAAGGCAGCAGTGGAAAACAAGGAAGGGAGGCGTTTGGTGTGAGGTTTCAAATGCTCTATGCATAAGAAAAGTTCATTTGATCATATGACACCGTCCTTTTTATCGCGATACGTGAGCAACGCATGAGACGCTCACTGTTCAGACTTGTAGCGTTAGAGACAGGCTGAGAAGGGCTATTTCCGCGAAAGGATATTCTGGAATTTGAATTGAAAAGCATTTAGTTTTGAAAGCATCAGTACTTCTTAACACGATACTGACTCATTTAAAATTTCAATTTTTCCCCATTGCGAAAGCATAAGAAACAGAGACTGCGGTGTCCCCGTACGCAGGATTCTGGAGACTGTCAGGCGGATGTTAGTAGCTAAAAGCTTTTGTTCTTTATTTAACAGATAACAATCATTTCTTTTAATACTTTGTAACACCTAACTCACTAGAAACAATCTCTACGGGCTTCCAAAAGTGTTATATTTAACATGTTAGATCAATTACAATATTTTAGCTGCCCTAACCTGTAAATGTAACGGATGCGTCATTATTGAAAACGTGCTAAAGCATAGTATTCTATTGCTGACAAATATTCTGCGTCTGTCAGCCAAAACTGGCCAATCAGAGGCTTTGTTTGTCATTTCTGGGTGGGATTAATAAACATGCCAGCGTGCCATGGGCTATCTGTAAACTCAAGGCCGTGTAAACCATTATTTTGAGCGGTCATTGCTCGAAATTGAGGGCCTGTTCCAGCGCCTCCAGAAACCTCCAGAAAGCTCCAGAAAGCTCTAGAATCCTCCAGAGAGCGTTCCAGCGCCTCCAGAAAGCTCCAGAAAGCTCTCGCCGAAGCTCCAGAAACCTCCAGTAGCCTCCAGAGAGTTGAGAGGTCCAAATTTCTCTGGAGGCTCTGGTCTACAATTATGGCGCACATGTGACAATCACGAATGTAAACAAAGGACTTTTGACTGACTATTTTACAACTTGAATGTAAAGAAAATTACATTGCTATAATTTTGTTAATCTTTCTTAATAAAATTGAAAAGAAATTTTGCGTTTCAAGAGAGAACAATCGCCATTCTTTTGGTATCTGTGATGCCAATCTCCAGAAATCTCCAGATTGCGTTCCAGCGCCTCCAGTGAAACCTCTGGTAGAGCCTCCAGTCAAGAATTTCTACTGGAGGCGCTGGAACAGGCCCTGAATCTGAATACGTATACGACGCTAACTTGATGGACATGTGGTCCTCTTATTTTTCCCCAAACCTTGGTAATTTTGATTTGGCATTTTGACTGGAGCTGGAGAGTGAGGGTGTCGTGAAAAATTGATCAGCGGTGACTGCTGTGGTGTTGGTGTGTTGTGGTTCAGGTTCCTTATTATGAACTTGATCATAGACTTGTTGTGAACGTTGACCCTGTATTCATTGTGTTTTTATTGTTGAAACAGCACAAGCTTGGAGGCTTGTGCGACGCGCCTGGCGATCGAGGACCAAAGTTGAAGTGAGAGGTGTTTTTGAAAGTCTCGAAGCTAATGTGAGCGGTGACGGACATCTTTTAAAGAATTTCCAAAGATCAGAGTCCGGTGATACACGTTTGTGCGTCAGCTCCCTTGTGTGCCATAGAACAACAAGAATAAGGATGTCTGGAATCCAGCAAGTCTGCAGATTGCTGTCCAGGCAGAGCATGACCAAAATCGCCTTCACAGGAAAGGTCAGTGCCTATTGGAGCATTCAGCCAGCGAGTGCTGTGTTCAGGTGCTCAGCAACCGCATGTTATTTTTCAGTGATCTTTGAGTGAAGGTAGATTGTGCCCAGCACTGCAAATATGACAGCAGCATTGTTCCTACGTCATTGGGTTGTAGGCAGAGTGAAGCTGTGAAGAGTGAAGTCCAAGTAGATAAAACATTCTAACCTGGGCCCTGTTCATGTGGCTGCAGCTGCCACAGCTCCTGCGGTAAAAAAGGTGGGACTTAGCTAAGCGGTCAATCATGCGACACATAGATGGCAGTCCCCGCTGTTCTGATTGCCTGCTTAGCTAGGCCCAGGGGGTGTCGAAGTCTAGTAGGAAAATCTGGCAAATTCCCTGCGTGACGTCACGTCGGGACTGACCGACGGCACTTTGCACTGAAGGATACGGCGGATTGGCTATTTTTGAAAAATGATTAAAAATACTAATGTGCTGTTATGGCACATAAAACGCTTATCAGCATGTTCCTCATCATGTGATAAAGCCATATCCGTGGTCGAAAATAGCTGAGCCCCTCCCAATTTCCAACCACCGACCTCATAAGCAAAGGATGTAAGCGTAATCCTTAAGGGCGACTTTCCAATACATATCCGTACATATGCGTCCTTATGGAAATCGGTAGTGTGGCGATTGGCGACGCGCGCGACATCTGTGTGGCGACCAAGTGGCGACTGTGGCGACACCTGGTGGCTGCTTTTCTGCTGTATGTAGGCATTGGGGTTTTGCCAGATATGGTTCCTACTGCTACACAACTATGTTGACCCAATACTAGAAAGTTATTTTGCCAGTAAAAGGCAAGTAAATTGAAAGTCAATTTATAAAATTGCTTATAAATGATAACGAGAAAATAATAAAGAAGTTTTGATTGAATAGTTATTAAAATACCCAACCGGTAAACTATATTCTGGTAGATTTAGTAGAAATTAGTCCGTGCAACCTTGTTTTTAGGGCCTTGGCTAGGCCCAGCCTTTTTTACTGCGGGAGATCTGGCAGCCACATACACTTGAACAGGGCTCGGTATTTATATACATAAGGTCCGATCAACAAGACGATTATAAAAACCACACCACTCGATGTATTTTGAGCTCCTGATTCCATATCTGATAGTTATTTATGGCGCAACCAAGTTTTAAAGCAACTGCGCAATATTTACCGTCGCCGCAGGTCACCATCCCACGACACCCACCGTCAACGCACTCCATCAGCCGTTTGCGCCACGTGAGATGGATCGAATGAATAAACTCCAAGGTTGAGTGAAAACATTACGCCTTTCAATCTCATTATGAAAGTGACGTCATGAAAATGATCGTGGCGAAGCGGTGCAGTGCCGAAGGCAATGCCTTAGGAGAGATTACAGGCAATGGTGAGTCAAATATTTTTAGGTTAAGTGGTTGTGTATCTGGCCTCAGGCCGAAGGCCTGAGGCCTGATGCACAACCACTTAACCTAAAAATATTTGACTTACCATTGCTTGCAATCTATTCATGCGAGCAACTGTTTCCTTATCCCCGGGTAGGCAAAAATCAGTAGGTCAGGTTAGGTCAGGTTAGATTAGGTTCTGACAATTTTTGCCGTGTTTTTTTTCCTATCCTACCCAACAAAACTCCAATTTTTTAAACATTTTTTCGTGTTTTGTTATTTTGACGTCACTTTCATCAAACAATTTGAATAGAGAAGAAGTAATGCTTTTTACATTCAAATTGCTTTTTCATGATTTTTTATTTATTTTTTATGTTCAAATAATATAATTATGATATCTTTTCTATCAAATATGCCTAATAGCTATGACCTTACGTAAACTTCTTTCCATTCGTACCTGTAATCTAGAGCAGAAACTTCCGTTTCCGTTTGAGCAAACTGGTTTGAACCAGTTTTAGCAGGTGCTTTCCAGTGCTTTCCGATTTCCCGCCAGTCTGTTAGTTGGATCATGGCTTCCGTGCCGGGTGGTTCGTTGTGCTCCGGGTGCAAGTGGGAGGAATACGAACTAGTTTCAGTTGCGTACCGCAACGAGGAACGCCAACGCGTCCAGCGTATTTTTCGAAACCACGGTGAACTAGATTAGAGGTAAGTAAATTTTATCTCTCCGATCCACTTTTCAAGCATAAATTTTGCATATTCTTACGTTATTTGACATCCTGAATGTAGATAAGATGCTTACATGCGACGTAAAACAGTTTTACCATATTAAAAATATTTGTTACCGTATTTGGGGAAATGTTGGGAACCGGGGTTTTTGGGTCGGGGAGGGAATACAATGCCGTAAGAATGGTCATGAAAGTTGGGGAAAACTGTTGGGAACCGGGGTTTCTCTCCATACCCATAAACCCCGATCCCCCCTCCCCCACCCAAAAACCCCGGTTCCCAACAGTTTCCCCCAACTTTCATAACCATTCTTACGGCATTGTATTTCCTCCCCCACCCAAAAACCCCGGTTCCCAACATTTCCCCAAATATGGTAGCAAATATTTTTAATATGGTAGCACTGTTTTCCGCCGCATGTAAGCATCATATCTACATTCAGGATGTCAAATAACGTAAGAATATGCAAAATTTATGCTTGAAATATGGATCGGACTTTATGTAAATATTTACCCAGGGCTCTGACCTAACCATAGCTACAACCTACCAACTTACCAACGATACCTCCTCTACTCCTATACCCAACCTACCAAACTACAACCTACCAACCTACATACCTACCACTTGGACTTAATTTGGTTTGACTGGAACCATTAGTATAATTGCTTTGATTTAGAAGTCTTTTGCATACAAATACTTGAACCATATTAAATTGATCTTAAAGCCACTGTTTAATGCTTTGAACCTGCTTTTCTTCTCAATAAATAGGAACGTAACACCCATCTATTTGGTATTTTAATTCCAGGACAAGTGCTTTAGTACAAAGAGTACCTACTGCTCCATAACTTTTACACTTTAAAGCTACAAGAACAACTTTGTCACTTCAACATTCTTCATTACATGGTGTCATTAACTGATTTGTAAAATGACTGACAAAGAACTACAATGAGGATAAATTTGACAACAAACAATTTTACCCATAACCCATGGGCACCCCATAACTGGTGCTATGCTGTGTCTGAACTGATGTACGATGTCTGGACTGGTGTACCTACCATGTCTGGACTGACATACTGTTTCTGGGCTGGTGTAGGTAGGAACTGTGTCTGCTCTGGTGTACCATGTCTGGAGTGGTATACATTGTCTGGATTGGTGTACCATGTCTGTACTGGTCATGGTGTACCATGTCTGGACTGGTTTACCATGTCTGGAATGGTGTACCATGTCTGGAATGGTGTACCATGTCTAGAGTGGTATACATTGTCTGGATTGGTGTACTATGTCTGGACTGGTGTACCATGTCTGGAGTGGTATACAGTGTCTGGACTGGTGTACCATGTCTGCTCTGGTGTACCATGTCTGGACTGGTGTGCTGTGTCTGGATTGGTGTAGGTACAGTGTTTGATCTGGTTTACCGTGTCTGGGCCAGTGTACAGTGTTTGGACTCGTGTCTCGTGCTTAGCGCCTGGTGTACAGTGTTTGGACTCGTCTCTGGTGTACCATGTAACTATGCTCTGGTGTGCCGTGTCTGGACCGGTGTCTTATGTCTGGACTGGTGTGCCGTGTCTGGGCCGGTGTCTTATGTCTGGACTGGTGTGCCGTGTCTGGACCGGTGTCTTATGTCTGGACTGGTGTGCCGTGTCTGGACCGGACTGCCGGGGTTCGGGGACGGACCGGCGGCGGTCGCCAGCCGGCCGGTTTTCAAGGAAACCGCCCGCAGTACGGGCCTGTTGCATCAGGCAAACCAACACCAATACCGGCCGGCCCGTTACCGCGAGTCGCGGCTCGGCCGAGCGGAGAGAGCAGCCGGCAGGGGGGCGGGGAGGGGAGGGGCATGGCGAGGGGACTGGGAGGGGTGGTGGTGCGGACCGAACATGTAGGGACAGGTCGTGTCGTGTTGGATAGTCCTGGAGGTACGGGCGGCGGGACTCAGACACCCGTACCGACACCGGAGCGGGCTGCGGGGCCGTGTGTGCTGAGCTGTGTGATGTGCTGCGGGGCCGTGTGATGTGCTGCGGGACGTGTGCTGATGAGCTGTGTGATGCGCTGCGGGCCTTGTGATGTGCTGCGGGGCCCTGTGCTGCTGAGCTATGTGATGCGCCGTGGGCCCTGTGGTATGACGTGTCATGTGCTGTGGAGCTGTGTGATGTGATGTGAGAGCTGTGTGATCGGTGATGTGATATGAGCCGTGCGTAGTTTGTGTTATGGTGTGCCCCCGACTGGCCGGTCTGACCGAGGGGTGCAGTGCTCGTCTGGCCACTTAGCACGTGTTGCGCCGCACATCATGGTCCTTCTGAGACTCCTAACGGATGACAAACGACCCACTATATTCTGCAGTTAATGGGCTCTAAAAGTAGCCTACGGCTAAGGGGAGCACGGAGGCGAGGTAATCAACATATCAAATTATACTGGTCCGCAACTCTGACTCTGAGTAAACGCCTGCTCATTATGTCATACATCATATGCCAAGCTCAGCTTTGTCCCAATTTCTGCCCGGGGACGCGGAATGAGGCTGCCACAAAGCTCGCTAGTTGCCCGTAAGCCCATCATCTGAGCCCATATCAACGTGTGCCATGCCTAGTGCCTACTCATCTTGGTCACGGTTTTCACATGATGCGTGATGGCTTTCGGCATCAGCTGACACCTACTTGTGCGCAGACATGGCGCTTGTCATGCATTTGCGCCCCCCGCATTTGCGCCAGCCGCTCCTCCTGCAGTGCGCCACCAGCTGCTTCGCCATATAGCGCTACCTTATTTGCACCAGCCGCTCATTCATACAGCGCCAGCAGCTGCTCCTCCATACAGCTGCTCCTCCATACAGCTGCTCCCCCATACAGCTGCTCCCCCATACAGCTGCTCCTCCATACAGCTGCTCCTCCATACAGCTGCTCCCCCATATAGCTGCTCCTCCATACAGCTGCTCCTCCATACAGCGCCACCAGCTACTCCTCCATACAGCTGCTCTTCCATACAGCACCAGCAGCTGCTCCTCCATACAGCTGCTCCTCCACACAGCGCCACGAGCTGCTCCTCCATACAGCTCCTCCTCCATACAGCTGCTCCTCCATACAGCTGCTCCTCCATACGGCTGCTCCCCCATACAGCTGCTCTTGCATACAGCTGCTCTTGCATACAGCTGCTCCTCCATACAGCTGCTCCTCCATACAGCGCCACCAGCTACTCCTCCATACAGCTGCTCTTCCATACAGCGCCAGCAGCTGCTCTTCCATACAGCGCCAGCAGCTGCTCCTCCATACAGCCGCTCCTCCATACAGCGCCAGCAGCTGCTCCTCCATACAGCGCCACCAGCTACTCCTCCATACAGCTGCTCTTCCATACAGCGCCAGCAATCGCTCATCCATACAGCGCCAGCAGCTGCTCCTCCATACAGCGCCAGCAGCTGCTCCTCCATACAGTTCGCCGCCGCCGCCATGCTGGCCAGGTGTCTGCGGCCGGCCTGTTTTGCCGGCCGCCGCTGCGGTCCGGCCGGTCCAATATCGCGGCCCGACCGGCCGTGACGGGACTCCGAACGATGCCGACGCCGGTCGTCGGCCGGACGACACGGGACCGTCTCGGTACTGACACCGGACTGACCCGGGACGGATAGGGGACCGACACCGGACTGATATAGTCAGACATGCGATTAACAATGATCGATATGCACTCTGACTCATGCGGCGCCGGTCCTGCTGGAGTAGGTCTTGCCCTGCCAGATCCTCCTCTGCTTATGTAAGGACATATTTGTGACGTCAATAAAAGTAGTTTCATTAAGTAATTTGTTGGCTCCACCGATAACCTCACAACACAAATAGATCTTCCTCCGCCGGACCCTCCTGCTGTGTGGCCCGCTCGGACTGATCATCCGTGCCGCTCCTACTTCTTCGCCTCGTCCGGGATATAGTCCGTTTCCTGCTACTGTCGTCGGCCGCTGACACAGCTCCATCGTGCCGCGGGCGGCTGTGTGTGCAGTGTCGGCCCGCTATCCCTGGGAGCGTGCTCCCCGCCGTTGGCGGCCATCTGTCAGTGTCCGTGTCCCGCCCGGGCCGCGGCGGGCGCTGACAGAGTGTGCACGGAACTGCTGCCCCCGGGCCGCGGCGGGCGCTGACAGAGTGTGCACGGAACTGCTGCCGGAAAAGGCCGCCCTTTCCCAGGCTCTGGAGGAGTCCAGACGCGGTACTTTATCAGACGGAACGAGTGTAGTCCACAACCGAAAGGCTAACACGTTATTGATGTTAACTGTTCTCGAAATACTTGTATTTTGCTTCAATAGAACACTGCGGTATCGATTGGCAGGTCACTTGGCAAATTTCCTCATTTATCCTGGCCGAAGTGTATCAGTCGTTGACTCTCCGCTTTCAGTAATGAAACAGCGATTCCTTGAATGGTGTCTGGGAGCTGCGCTCGCCCCCTCCGTCTCCGGTGGGACAGCAGCCTCTACCGTCCATAGGCAGCAGCCATTAGGCCATTACCGTCCATGGACAGCGGCCATTACCGTCCATGGGCAGTAGCCATTACTGTCAATGGACAGCAGCCATTGTTGCTCGTGGTTTTTCCGTTTGTCTAATTTTTTGACGCATTAGGACTTAACCCACGACCTGGTGGGGGGGGGGGCTATTTTTTGCCCCCCCCCCCTCCAGACTTTTCGATATATCTCCAGAACCGCTGCGCCGATCGTCACCAAACTTTAAGTACCCTCCCGGACATCAATTTTACACATTGTGACCAAAACAAATTCCAAAAGCTATGATAGGTTGGCCGCAAATCACGTCAGAGTGACGTCATGTTCTGCCGTTTTCGACCCAAAAAAGGGTTTCGCGGGAAGAGCTGTCAGGCCTATAGCTTTGCAAATACAGAAAAATGATAGACATAAAAGCTGTAGAATGAACAGGGCTACAAAACTGCTATCTCGGATTTTTGAAATTTTTGGATTTTGACCCCCAAAAATCAAAAAATAGATTCTTTTGGATATAATAATCGAAAAATCCAAAAAGTTTTTGGAATTTCGCAAAAACCGGAATATATGTGATAGTCCTTACTAGTGATGTCATTTTCCAAAAAATGTCTAACCGATACCGACCGAAACCAAAATTTGGGGAAAATTTCCGACCGAATACCGACCGATAAATCCCAAGCCAAAATTTGACCGAAATTTGACCGAAATTCTATTTGCTATTACTCTACCCCAAAATTAAAATATTTGGCAAATTCTGATGGAAAATAATGGGAAATGGCATTTCAGTCCAAGTTCAGTCAATCCTTAGCCACTGCAAAATACATTTTGTGGTAGAAGTTACATTGCTGAGGGTAGCAACACATGGACCTCAGCATTTCACAGATTTGGTTAATTAGAATTGTCAAGAATCTACTGTGGTCTATGTAAGGAAGAATGCTCATTCATGTTGCAAAAGCACGATCAATTAGTAAGTCAAATGGTTGGTAATAGGTACCTATGTTCATGACAACATTTCCTAGGAGAAAAGGCGGAATCAACACACCACAAAACACATCAAAACTGCTTGGAAACTTGCCTTGAGCCTTGAGATGTGGTCTGAGATACCCTACAAAGAATTTGACACTGAAAATCCAGCTGAAAAGGCAGGTACTAGGTAGCTCTGAGCTTGAATTTTGTCCCAAAAATGAAATGAAAATTCATAAACAGGCACTTTGTCTTATCTCTTGTTTTTCTTATCTTTACAAGAAAACAAAATATGCAGAGACAAAACTTATACAAAGTGGCGCCAAAGTGGCGCAAAAGTAATAGAAGAACCAAGGATTGACTTTTTAAGATCCTCTCTACCCTAACGAAAGGATGTATGATGATGACGTAATATTTATTTATATGCCCTTTTGGTAGAATTATTGGAGGGAAATTAATTTTCTTGTAGTGGATTACACTCACAATGTTGATTTCATTAGAATTAAATATCGTTTTGGATCATTTACATCAAAAAATAATAATTCACGAGTCAGCATGTAACAATCCAAAACTTTTTTTGCAGCAACTTAATCAGCTGGTTTAAAATCTCTGTTATGGCGCATCTGTTTCGAAATCCTTCCTTGTGTTTGGAATGTGGATTTGGAAGATTCCAGAAATTGGACATGGGCCGAATCTGTAGTTTTTGTCAAGATTCCTATGTTTTTATGTTGTGGTCATCTAGATTTCAAACATTTGGTTGGTACCTGCAATATTTAAGGAGAATGTGGAATAGTAGAACACCTGTGAAATGTAAATGTGATCACTGCTAAGTGCTAAGTGCTAACTTTCCAGTCTTCAGAAACACATTTCAGTAATTCAAGTTATTTTTGTCCTTGCATTTTTGATGACTGTATAATGATTTTTGCAGGCAATACTTCTTTGATTACAGGTGAAATTTAACAGTTAGACTGGAATAGAGTTTCAAAATTGTGTGTACTTGTGGGGCCAACTGAGTCAAAATCAGCCTGCTTGTAGTTGTGGTTGGACAATGGGTGGCTGCTGCCTGCTGGGTGGGATGGCTAATGAAGTTGCCAAAATGTGGCATTTGACATTTGGGGGAAATTTTGCAACTCTATCATTAACATCCCAATAAATTTCATTTTAACTAGGCAAAAATGGAATACTTTCTCTTTTTGAAAATGGTTTCACTGGCAGGGTGACCGAAAGTGTCCGATTTTGGGGGGGCCTGACCGACCGATTACCAAATCGGTCAGCATATATTTTCGGTAACCGAAATTTTCGGTAACCGAAATTTTCGGTAACCGATCGACACCACTAGTCCTTACCGCCTTCCATCCACATACCAAATTTGAGATTGATACCTCTTTTTTGGCGAAGTTATAGTGAAAAAACTTCAAAATTGATGACGTCAAATCTTCAAACTCAATTTTTTTAGCAATTCTAGACCTCGTAGCGCAAAACAAAGACCACCATTAGACTCCCCGTGACGAGCTGCATCGAATCAATACCCAGTTTATGCAAAACTATCAACTTTAAAATTTGACCTTTTTTGGCCCGAGCTTGACCTGAGCTTGACCTGCACTTCACCAAAAAGTGACCTAAGCCGTACCTGATAGTCTTATAACCAACACCATTGAGTTGGAAATGAAAAATTGGCCATAAAACATGCATCACACAACCTTAGTAAAGTTGGGCTCATGTGACCTGACCCGTGACCCTTGGTGACCTGACCTGTGACCTGACCTGGTATTGTCAGTGACCTCTAATAGCAACATATCTACTAGGCAACTGACGCCCTATCGCTGATTCTCGACAAAATGCGTTTTTCTCGGTGTTATAGCGCATTCCCTAGAAGACCCGTGAACGGTGAAACATTTCATCTTTGACCTGACCTGTGACGTCATTGGTGACCCCGAGGTCAATGAAATTTGGTTTCCTATGACAAATTTGACAGGCCTTTCGAACGCCGTTTGAATTTTGCGGATCCGTCCAGTAGTTTCGGAGATACGAGGGGGGGGGGGCAAAAAATAGCCCCCCCCCACCAGGTCGCGTTATAAACAGACCCCACCAGGGCGCGGGTTAAAGCATGTAGCAGTGCAGTAGTATCTCGGATATATCATGTCTGGCGCATAGGGAGCTGAATTGTCACACAAGTTCAATGCTGAACGAGTGGTTGCATAGTTCAGCGGGTAGTTGTACCTATTGTTTTATCGTGTTCGAATTGCAAGTACAATCCCAGCGGAACCCTGCTTTAGATTTCTAACTGAAATATTAATATTTCACATAGGTTTTGTTCTGGTTATTTGGGATGTCTGTGGGCCGGGCCAGAGGGTTAGTGTCGACACTCCCGGGGCGGGTGAGGCTGGCGTAGCAGGGTTGGGGGTGGGGGTTGGCGGTGGTGATGGGGGGAGGAGGGGGCGCCCAGCACGCCGACCGGCTGTTGAGCGCTGGTTACTCGGCGCTGGTTACTCAGCGCGGGATACTCAGCGCTGGATACTCAGCGCTGGATACTCAGCTCTGGTTACTAAGCGCTGGTTACTCAGCGCTGGTTACTCAGCGCTCAGTGCTCGCTGTTCGGGCCGCTGGCCGCTGCTGGCTGCTGGACGCAGTGAGCGCGGCCCTGATATATAGGTATAAGCCGCGGATAGTTCTTAGTATACTCCATAGATGGCGCCAGTGCCGGGCGCCTGGAATGATGCTGCGCCGCAGCGCTCGGGGCCGCGCCCGGCGCTCCGTATGCATCATTACCCGTTCAGTTGTCATCACCGCCCGAGACGCTGCCCGCCGCTGTGTGGCCCGGCGATAACCAGGTATAGAGACCGGCCCGGCGCCCCAAACAGCACTCGGTCGGCACTGCTGGCCCAGCAGTCTGTCCGCTGCCAGCAGTCTGTCCGCTCCCAGCAGTCTGTCCGTTCCAGTAGTCTGTCCGCTCCCAGCAGTCTGTCCGCCCCAGCAGTCTGTCCGCTCCCAGCAGTCTGTCCGGAGCTCCCCGTGACCAGTCTGGTTGGCACGGGCCGTACCGACTGGTGCAGTCCCCGTGCCGGCCGCTGAATGGAGCTGCCTGGCCAGAGCAGTGGGCCAGTGCCTGAGCGATGTCGTCCGCTAGTGGGCCAGTGACATAGCGAAGTCGTCCGCTAGTGGGCCAGTGACAGAGCGATGTCGTCCGCTAGTCGAAATCGTCCGCTAGTGGGTCAGTAACAGAGCGATATCGTCCGTCACTTCCACTCAACTCTCCATTCCCTTTTGTTTTTCATCTCATCAGTCTCCCTGCCGGCTTTGTCTCAGCCGCAGCTTTGTTCTGCGGCGAGTTTTCTGAATCCCGCTGCATAAATGAGAGGGCCCATCTCGGAAACAAAATGAAAGGAAGATGTCCATCTGTTTTCTCCGTGGACCAAAGAATGGAGCATGTGTGTTCATTTCTTCTGGTCTTTTATCCTTCCGTACTCGGTTGGCAGTGTTCATTCAGCTGTTCTGCAGGCCCGGTGCTGTTTGTTAGTGTAATTATGTAGCAGAGCTCCCGCCGCCTACCACCGTAATCAGTTACTCCCAGATTTACCCCGGCCGTCCGGTGACCGGGTGCCGTAATTAATCCCCGTCTGTGAGGGACACCGATCGGCGCACTGTCCACAGCTGTGTGTACTGATATCCGTCCGGGGCCAGCGGGCCGGCGCGACGTCCGCTGGCCCTGGCCCGCTGGGCCCTCCCAGTCCGGCCAACTGCCCCCCCCCCCCCAGTCCACTCCACTGAACCCTCCAAATCCGCTCCACTGGACCCCCCCCCCCGTCCGCGGCAGCCCACGAAATGCCGCCTGTCCCTTTCTCTCTCTCTCTCTCTCTCTCTCTCTCTCTCTCTCTCTCTCTCTCTCTCTCTCTCTCTCTCTCTCTCTCTCTCTCTCTCTCTCTCTCTCTCTCTCTCTCTCTCTCTCTCTTTCTCTCTCTCTCTCTCTCCTGCGTCTTTTCTTGTTCTTGTTTATATTCTCCGTCCCCGTCTCCGTTCCCTCTATCTCCCCGGCTCCCTCGGCCCTCTGTCCGTGTACCGCCGTACCGCTCTGTTTCTATGCGTCTGAGCCGTCCCTCACAGCACCTCGGCTTGTCCCTCACACCGGTCCGGCCGAGGCCGACAGTCACCCGCTCCGGGGGCTGAACGCTGAACCCCAGCACACCCGCTCTCCGCTCCGGGGGCTGAACGCTGAACCTCAGCCCACCCACTCTCCGCTACCGCGGTCCGCCTAACCTCCTGCGGCCGCTCGGCAGTTGTCAGTCGGCAGGTGCCCGGTCCGCCGTGGTGTGTGCGCTCAGCGAGGCCAGGTCTGCCGTGTCGCTATGTATGCGCTCAGGGTAGTCAGGTCTGCCAGGTATGCGTTCAGGGCGGTCAGGTCCGCCATGTATGCGTTCAGGGCGGTCAGGTCCGCCATGTATGCGTTCAGGGACGTCGCCCCCATGGCGGCGCTGTCTGTTCGAGGGGGGGGGTCACTATCAGTGATACGAACAGGGCTTCTCGCCTGTACGAAGCCGAACAATGTCTGACAGCCGTCGCCACCGCCATTCCGCCAAAATAGCTTTTATTGACATCGTGCCGACTTTCTGTTCGGCGCATTTATTCTGTCGGACACTATTATTGTATGAGTGGCTGTTTTTGTCTTTCGGACACTGTTATTTTCTGGGTTAGCCTGATCAATGAAAACAATGACGCAATATTAACTAACCGATGCATTGAACAGATGCAAGATAAAAACAAAATATGCCGTTGTTATCTTTCATTTTTTATTGTTCTCAGACCTAGTTTCGATGCTGTTTCTGTACCTGAGTCGTGGCCGCGTAGCAGCTGCCCACACTGTATATTATCCTTCTGGACCAGCCCATAATGGGCGCATTATGGGCGCAAAATGACCACCGCAGTCGACGCGCCCGTAAACCCCAATGAACGAACGAACGTCTGGACCAGCGGCTGGCGTAACTGACTACCCATGGGTGGATGTTCACTCGGTGTACCAGCGGTTGGTGGGAGCACCGGGGGAGAGGGGGTCCCTCAGGCCCCCGGGTTTGGTCCGCTGAATGTATACCAGTCCCGGGCTCGGCCCGCTGAATACTGACAGTGGAGTCCCGGGCTCGGCCCGCTGAATGCGAATAAGTCCCGGGTTAGGCCCGCAGAATACTGACCCGTCTCGGGCTCGGTCCGGTCCGGGTTGTTCGAGTTTCCCTTTTGCACTTATCTGAATCTCCCAGAATCGTTCGCCTGATAGAATTGCCCACTCTGGCATGCTGTTGAAGGAACGTGCCTTGCGTTCCGATGGTAGTTATCAGGGAGGTCGATGTTGAACAGTGTCCGTCCACTCCCGCTCTGTCTGCAGTGTCCCTCTGTCATCAGTATCCCCTCTGTCATCAGTATCCCCTCTGTTATCAGTATCCCCTCTGTTATCAGTATCCCCTCTGTCATCAGTATCCCCTCTGTCCGCAGTGTCCGTCTGCCCGCAGTGTGTCCACAGTGTCCGTCTGTCCTTAGTGAGTGTTGTCCAAGTTGCTTTCCTTCCCTCTCTCGGTCCTTCCCCTCTCCCTCTCTTCTCCTCCCCCTCTCCGATCGGTGCGATCCGTCGCCGACCCGTCCACCGGGCCGGGCCGGGCCGGGGGGTCGGTGAGCCGGACCGGGCCGGGCGGCTGAACGAACCATCCCCGCCCCCCACTCCGAACCAGAGAGGGCTCCGAACAGAGCCAGGTAGTGCTGCATCATATCCATGAGAAGGCATCACTCGGACTATCACACTAACTAATCCCTGCTGATCAGATTGTACGATAATGCTGCTTTCGGACCGTGTGGCTGCTGTGATATGGGCGATCAACATGCTTGCCTGAAATACACCTCACATACCATACCACAAGTACCGACGTTATCAACATGGACGAGTGCACGGCGGCGAACCTTACCAGGCGAGTCTGAAGGCGAGTCGTGTGCTCGACCCAGCTCGGTGCCATTCTGGCGATGGCCTTCCTATCGGTAGTCTTTCAGTGGGGCGGCAGGGACGAGTGGCATTGGACGATTGTCACCGGCTATGTGGGCGGTGCCTGAGTCGCACTGGTCTGCGCCCCTGGCCAGTGTCGCCGACAGCCCGGCCCGCGGGCTCGGCCCACGCCGCTCCGGCAGTCGTCCTCTGCTGCTATTCGTGGGCACGTGACAAATAATAATAGTTGGGCGCCAGACGGGTGACGGGCGGGCTGATGTCACCCCCGGCCCGTCACCCGGCCCGTACAGTACAGGTGTCAAGGACCGGGCCCGGCCACCCTGGCAGTGGTATAGCTGGATTCGACGCCCGTCAGACTCGGCGGAGTGCGCAGTGTGCACTGTGCAGTATGCAGTGTGCAGCGTGCATTGTGCAGTGTGCACGGACTGCCCGGCCGCGGCTGGCTGTGTCGGCGAGCGGCTGTTACCGGCCGGTGCGGACGGCCGGTGGGAGGCGCTGCCCGCATGACAATCCGACCCCGCCCCCGGACAGTGCGATCCCCTCCCGGACAGTCCGACCCCGCCGGGCAGTCCGCCCCCGCCGTACAGTCCGACCCCTGCCGTACCGGCTCTCCGCCGGTCGCCAGCGGCTCCATGGGCGGGGCGGGTATTTCGGGCAGTGCCGTGTTGGCTGACCTTGCCGCGGGTATTTGGGGCGGCCGCTGCCGGCTGGCCGCCGCGGCGGCTCCCAGCCGTGTCCGGCTGCTGGCTGCTCAGTGGCCGGTCCAGCCGTCGGCGCCCCCCCCCGCCGCCCCCGTCGTCGGCGGCGACGGCTGTGTCGCGGGGCTGTCGTCGGTGGCCGTGGTCAGTTCGGCTGTGGGCCCGGCCGGCGACGGACGGCCGTGGTCAGTTCGGCTGTGGGCCCGGCCGGCGACGGACGGCCGCGGCGCTGTGTGGGCCGGGGTGTATCCCCAGTCGGGGAGTGGGCGACCGGAGTCAGCCGGGGACCAGTCAGCTGTCCTGACGGCTCCCGGAACCCGGAACACCTCAGTGACGGCTCCCGGACCCCGGGACACGCCTCAGTGACGGCTCCCGGAGCCTGGGACACACCTCAGTGACGGCCGGCGGAGCCCGGTCCCGATCTCCGGCCGACTAGGTCCACCTCTGCTGACAGACGGGCCGCGCTCTCGCTGATTGTTCTCCGATACGAGTGTCCGAGTGGATCGCGCGGCACGCTCTGTTGTGTGACCTTTGGCCGGGCGCGGTGACCGGAGCTGCTATCTGCGGCCCGCGCCCCGCGGTCGGCGCTCGGAAGTTGAGTGTTGTGTAGTCGGTGTTTCCCGGTCGGTGCGACTGCGGCCATGCGGCCAGCGCTGTCTCTGCTGGCAGCCCGGCTGGCGCTGCGGCTCTGTCGGCGCCCCGGAGCCGGACCCGGAGCCGGGCCCAGAGCCGGGCCCGCCCACCCGCCGGCTCTCTGGGTGAGTTGGCGGCGGGCCGCCCCCGCCCCACCCCGCCCCCGCTGGCGGCCGCGCCGCCTGCTGATGTCGGCTGTTTCCGAGGAATCAGTGAGGCTCAATGATCCGCACCAATGCATGAGGCCTCGCCACCGCTGCGGTGCATACTGACCAGGGCCAGCGTCCTGTCCCAGCGACCAGCGTCCTGTCTCGGTAGCCCGTCCTGTTCCGGCAGTCTGTCCTGTCCCAGCGACCAGCCTCCTGTCCCGGCAGCCCGTCCTGTCCCGGCGGTCTGTCCTGTCCCAGCGGTCTGTCCTGTCCCAGCGACCCGTCCTGTCCCAGCGGTCTGTCCTGTCCCAGCGACCAGCGTCCTGTCCCGGCGGCCCGTCCTGTTCCGGTGGCCAGCGCCAGGCGGGACTGTGCTGTATGCTCTGTCCATTGTGTGCTTTGTGACCTGTGTGCTCTGCGATGTGCGCCCTAACGTGTAACGTGTGCCCTAATCCTCCGGTCAGTAGCGGCGGGCTGCCACCAGCACTGACTGTCCCGGCCGCCTCTGGTTACCACTTATCACTGTCCCGCCGCCTCTGGTTACCACTTATCACTGTCCCGCCGCCTCTGGTTACCACTTATCACTGTCCCGCCGCCTCTGGTTACCACTGTCCCGCCGCCTCTGGCTGCCACTGTCCCGCCGCCTCCGGTCAGCAGCGGCGGGCTGCCACCAGTAGGTACTGTCCCGCCGACCGGTTTGTGGTGCGTTCCGGTCGCAGCTGCGGGGTCGTGCTCCCCCTCCGGTACCAGCTGTGTCCTCTGGCCCTGGCTATTTCGGAGTGGAGAGAGTCTGTGCGTCCCCCGGTCAGGTGCCGGCCACCGGTGTCTGTGATAGGACAGGTGTCTGTGTGCGACTGCGGGCCCGGGCCGCGGCAGTGGACCGTCGGCCGTCGGTCTCCCCCTGTGCCCGCTCCTGCCCGGTGTCAGCTGCGGACTGCGGGCTGCGTACGGACCGCGCCCACGGAGTTGTTCGGGTCGCCCTCCCCCTGTGTCCGCTCCTGCCCGGTGGCAGCTGCGGGCCGCGGAGGTGGTCGCCCTCCCTCTGTGCCCGGTGTAGGCTGCGGGCCGCGGAGGTGGTCGCCCTCCCCCTGTGCCCGCTCCTGCCCGGTAGCAGAGCTGCGGGCCGCGGCAGTGGAACGGCCCCGTTAGCGGCAGTGCAGCGCTGGTCTACAGGGTGTCCGGAAATTGATTGCACACTGTCCATATGCCCGTATCTCGCACATGCTCCCGCCAAACCGGTTAGGGAGGGTCGCGACCCCGCCCCCGGGCACCCCAGCGTGTCAGTTGATCACGTAACCCAGCAGGTGACCTGACCCGAGCCGCAGTGAGCGGCCACAGGTCATTTTCCGAGAGGCAGTCTTCACGCGCGGGCCCCATATCGGGAATGGTAAGGGAGCACACTTTGACGACGCGCCACCGCGCGGTTAGGATGGTTCAAGCCGGGATGACGGTAGGCGATGTTGTCCGACAAGTGGATGTATCTCGCCGGACCCTTCATTACTGGCTAGCTCTCGACCGCAGCGGTGCATCACTGGAGAATCGCAAGGGTCGTGGGAGGAAGACTGTGCTGAGCAGAGTGGCCAAAATCGTGCTCGCCAAGGCCGTGCTGAAACGACGCCAATCGACGCAGAAACTGGCCAAAAAGCTGACTGAGGAGGGTCACCCGGTGTCGAAGACCACTGTTCACAACTACATGACCAAGTGCTTGGGTCTCAAGCCGCTAAAACTGCGCCGCCAGCCAAAACTGACCCAAGGCCAGAAGCGGAAAAGGCTGGCGTTTGCCCGGGAGCGGAAGAACTGGACCATCCAGGAATGGCGGCGCGTCTTGTTCAGCGATGAGTCGGTGTTCGAGCTCATGCACCCGCCGAATCGCCAGAACGAGCGCGTTTGGGCGCACAGAGGCGCTGAAGTGCCTGCCATCGACACGGTGAAGCAGCCGCTGAAAGTCATGGTCTGAGCCATGATGAGTCATCAGGGCCTGTCGGAGCTCCACTTCGTCCCCCGCGGCCAGACCGTGACGGCCCAATACTGCGTGGAGGAGGTCCTGAAGATGTCGGCAGCGTCGGCGATGAAGCGGAAGAGGAAGACGGGGCTGCCAACACAGGTCGAGCTGCTCCCGAAGATGTCCGAGGCGATCTTCCAGCAAGACGGCGCTCCGGCTCATCACGCCACCAGCACTCAACAGTGGTGCCGGGACAACCTCCCAGGGTTTTGGGAGAAGGGTGTATGGCCGGGCAACAGCCCTGACCTGTCTCCCATCGAGAACGTGTGGGCTATCGTGCAGAGCGAGCTCGACATGATGGAGCCGGCTACCACCGAGTAGGCGCTAATCAGGAACCTCCAGCGAGCGTGGCTCAGCATCAGTGCGGAGACACTGGATAACCTAATGTGCGGCATGCTCGACCGTATGAGGGATTGTGTGCGACTGGGTGGAGGGTATATCGGCAAATAAACCATGAAACATGCTCGTTTTGTTTCCTTGTCAAATGTACTAAAAGAGTGTGCAATCAATTTCCGGACACCCTGTATTTGGTACGCCCATTGGGTGATGGGTCATTTCGGTATACAATAATCGGTGTTTTGTTACGACGCCATGCGTGTCATAAACTATCAGTCGTGAGCATCCCAACTTCCTTTTTTATCAAATAGGTATTAGAGATTTACCACAAGGGACATTGTAATTACTAACACAAAGGAGACCATGTCACTACTGCCACTGCCCACCTTGATCGAAATAAGGAACTCTACCGCTATGCTGGGACGTAAGGAACTCCTACCGCTATACCCGGGTCACAAGAATCTGTACCGCTATGTCCATTTCACGTGATAAAGTGCATATTTATGCGCCGTATCAAGCGCGGGGTATATTCATGGTCGCATACATCAGACTAGCGGAGCCACGGCTGAGTTCCGGCTGATAACTGACGGTTCAGAGCCACGGCTCGGTCCGGCTGGTAACTGACGACCCGGTCCGGCCGGTAACTGACGGCCCGGTCCGGTCCGGCTGGTAACTGACGACACGGTCCGGTCCGGCTGGTAACTGACGGCCCGGAGCCACGGCTCGGTCCGGCCGGTAACTGGCGGCCCGATCCGGTCCTACGGCCGTCTCTGAAGCCAGGCGGCGGACGGCTGCGGCTGATGTGGGGCGCGATATATCGCCGGGGACTACTAACTCAGACTAACGGGAGACCAACGACGACTGACTGAATAGGCAAACGACGACTGACGGGAGACCAACGACTGACGGGAGATCAACGACTGACTGGAGACAAACGACTGGCGGGAGACCAACGACTGACGGGAGACAAACGACGACTAACGGGAGACCAACGACGACTCTTGAGGTCTAAATGCCGGAAGGGCGCTGTACCCAAAGCTCAGCGACACAGCCCCACTAGCCCAGTGTGCGTTGTGCGCTCCATTCCTACACTGTGGTCCCCGGCTCGCCCGCTCCAGTGGCCCTGTGTGTGGACTGTGGGTGGGGTCAGCTGTACTACAGTGTTGGTCCCGGTCGCCCGTTCCAGTGGCACTGTGTGTGGACCGCGAGTGGGGTCAGCTGTACACTGTCGGTGGCGGGCGCCGCTGAGCAGCCAGACACTGCCAGCGGCGGGCGGTCGCCGACGCCGACAGGACAATTTCATTGTCCACCAGACACCGGAGCTCACTGAGGAGGTGCCGCCCTCGGCCCGGCCCCGGCGACACTCGAGTGGCCCAGGGGCGCCCGGCTGAAATCCTCCGCCAATCTCACCGAGTGGCGCCTGCCTTTTACGGCTGGGCTCCAACAATACGGCGGTGACGGCTGGGCTCAGACAATACGGCGACGGCTCGCCGAGCCGCTCCTCAGAGCTGAGACGGGCCGCCGAGCCGGCGCCGGCGCTGCCTTATCGCCGCTGTCGCCAGACCATCTCTCAGTTCCAGCTCCCTCTGCACCGGACCATCTGTCCCGTCTCCTCGCTCCGTCCAGCAGCCTGTAACGCCCCCTCTGCCTTTCCGTGTCCTGTATCCGGTGTCCCATGTTCGTTGTCTTGTGTCTGTTGTCCGATGTATGTGTCTCGTTTCCGTTGCCCTGTGACCGGTGTCCTGTGCCCGTTGTCTGATGTCCGGTGTCCTGTGACCGGTGTCCCTGTGTCTGTATCTTGCACCGTGTCCTGTGTAGTGTACGCTGGTCGCAAGTGGCTGCTGCAGCCCTCTGTCACGTGCATGTTGTGGGACTGCTCTGAAAGTGCTCTTCTTGTGTCGGTAGTAAGTGTGCACCGAGTTACTTTACTGACTGCTACAGTTCCGTAAGCTGCGAGTAAGTCCTGTTACGAATGCAGTATGCCCCCGCCCGGCAGTATGCCCAATATTCCCAGTTGGTTGTCTGCTCTCTCCCTTTGCCAACTTGAGATTAACCTGTTTATGTCGCACTGGCGGACTTATGTAGTGTACCGGCACTGCCAACGTTTTTTTTTTCGTTGACACCGCTTCCGGGGCTACGAAATATTTGTTTCGTCTAATGAACAACAGCGATTGAATGTAACCCGAGGGTGTTTTCCTCTGCTGTCCGACTGCGCGTTAGCCGTTAGCGGCGTTTGTTTTCCTCTGCTGTCCGACTGTGCGTTAGCCGCTATCGGCGTGTGTTTTCCTCTGCTGTCCGACTGTGCGTTAGCCGTTATCGGCGTTTGTTTTCCTCTGCTGTCCGACTGTGCGTTAGCCGCTATCGGCGTTTGTTTTCCTCTGCTGTCCGACTGTGCGTTAGCCGTTATCGGCGTTTGTTTTCCTCTGCTGTCCGACTGTGCGTTAGCCGCTATCGGCGTGTGTTTTCCTCCGAGGGTGGTGTGGCCGCCGGAGGCCGCTGACCGCCGGCCGTTGGCACATCGAGACCGTTATTGGCCCGGATGTGTGTACGGGACCGGCGGCCTTATCAGATCGGAATTGGTGGGCGGGCGGCTGGTCCAATGCTACCAGGGGATGGAACTGAAGACCATCTCCAACCAACCCACGGTCCCCAGTGTTGTGCTCCGTCCCCGTCCGGCGGACCCGCGGACACTGGAGCAGTGCGGCACAGCCTACATGTCAGGCGGCGCCAGTGCTGCCATCTGTGGCAGCGACTTTGAACTGCTAGTGCGGGTTGGCGCCGCTACAGCACACGGCGCACGCGTCGGGCCCGCTGCGGACTGTCAGTACATTTTGAACTCTCAATTCAAGTGTGTTGGATGGGCGCCGGACCAATCTATTCTGTACTGTCCAACAAATTCGCCGCGTGCCTTTGCTACCGAAAATTAATGGCCATGGCTCGTAAATCTCTGCCCGCATTTAAGCTGTCGAGTCGGTTTGCTGGCTACATTGCGCTGGCCCGTCACCCAGTCTCAGCACAGTCCGTGTGCGCCGCTGCAGTGTGTCCGTTTGACCCCTCTATCCCCCTGTTGTCCTCAGGTGACCGCGCCGCTGCAGTGTGTCCGTCTGACCCCTCTATCCCCCTGTTGTCCTCAGGTGTCCGGCCCCCTGCAGTGTGTCCGGCTGACCCCTCCCCCTGTTGTCCTCAGGTGTCCGCGCCGCTGCAGTGTGTCCGCCTGCTCAGCTCTCAGCCCGGCGGCCCGGGCGCTCTGCCCACGGAGCCCACGGTGGGCCCGCCGCCCGATCAGCTGGACACCACCCCGGTCAAACGCTCCATCTCGCCCTCACTGGCCGAAGGTAGGCACCGGCGGCCAGCCGTCACTGTCACACTGCCGTCACATACCGTCACATACCGTCACACTGACCGTCACATACCGTCACACGGCTGTCACGGCGGGCACTCGTCACAGGTCGGGGCCAGAGTCGCACGCGACTGATATTGGGAATTTTACTTTCTATGTATTTCGATCACTGGCTAGATGTGGAGGCATCTCTTGTCTATGCACATGTATTGCTGTGCATCGTGTGTATTCTGTTGTCCGACTGCAATCACCTTTTTACTTAAGATTTCGAAAAGAAATATGGCAATTAGGCACAGTGCCGTGGCCACTGTTCAACATTTATTACACTGGCACACTGGCTCTGTGACCTCCGCAGTCTGCACTTTGATGTGGTTTGCCGGCCCACATTCAGTGGTTTTCTCACTCACAAAGTCGCCATTTCATCAAAACGTGGCGGCTGATCAGTGAGCCGCTCGGGTATTTACCCCAGCGCTGTATTGTCTCCGTTATTTACCCATGCAGTATGGTGTTCGCTCAGATATTTACCCCAGTAATGTATGCATTCGCTCGTTTATTCGCCCGTTTGCTCCATTCGCTGGAAGTCATTCCTCCACTCCAGAGGAATGGGCACCAAACCCTTACCTTAGCTCGCAGCACTCGCCTTTATTGAGCGCGGGGCAGTGCTCAGGAATTATTCGGGAGAGGAATTATTCAGTCAAGGAGTTATTCTCGTTCAGTTTGTGTCATTTGTTTCCTGCATAGGAGATAGATATAGAGCGGGTCGGCCCGACTCGGCTGCGAAACGGACCGTAGCCGTCGGAGGTTTGACGGACGGCGGTGCTACTGCTGACTGTGTGGTTGCACTGACGCTGTGTGGTACTGACGGTGTGTCGTACTAACTGTACTGACGCTGTACTGTACTGACGCTGTACTGTACTGACGGTGTGTCGTACCGACTGTGTACTGTACTGACGCTGTGATACTGACGCCGTACTGACTGTGTGGTTGTACTGACGCTGTATGGTACTGACGGTGTGTCGTACTGACTGTACTGACGCTGTACTGTACTGACGCTGTACTGTACTGACGGTGTGTCGTACCGACTGTGTACTGTACTGACGCTGTGATACTGACGCCGTACTGACTGTGTGGTTGTACTGACGCTGTGTGGTACTGACGCTGTACTGTACTGACGGTGTACTGTACTGACGCTGTACTGTACTGACGGTGTACTGTACTGACGGTGTACTGTACTGACGGTGTACTGTACTGACGGTGTACTGTACTGACGGTGTACTGTACTGACGGTGTACTGTACTGACGGTGTACTGTACTGACGGTGTACTGTACTGACGCTGTACTGTACTGACGGTGTACTGTACTGACGCTGTACTTCTACTGACGCCATGCCGGACTGACGCTGTGCTGTACTGACTGTGTACTGACGCTATGTGATACTGACGGTGTGCTGTACTGACGTTGTGATACTGACGCCGTACTGACGGTGTAGTTGTACTGACGGTGTGTCGTACTGACTGTGTACTGACGATGTGTCTGCACTGACGCCGTGCTGCACTGACTGTGTCTGCACTGACTGTGTCTGCACTGACTGTGTACTGACACTGTGTGGTACTGACGGTGTGTCTGCACTGACTCTGAAGTGTGCTGACTCGGCACTATACATACACTGTATACTGACGCCGAGCCGCAGTTCAGCTCGCGCCGGTCGCCCGGGCCGCCCATCGATTCTCACGGACCACTGCACTAGCGCCGACGCGATTTGGGAAAACTGCTGATTGTGTTGAGGACGGGCTGCCGACAGCGGTACGGGCGGGTTCAACATTCGATGGGGTCGGCGATTCGGGCGTGGGTCAGCCGGTCCTGAGCCGTCTCAGTGGGACTCTGGCAGGCGGGTGGCTGGGCCGTGCAGTGTGCCAGCTCCTCTCTGACCGCGGCCCCACCCTCCTCTGCCTGTAACAGAGCTCGCCGTACGGAGGGGGTTATTGGTGGGGGTATTGTCGGGCTTCCAATACTGTCTATCGGTGAATCAGGATTGGTGTTATTGACACCTTGTGCATTATTTACAACAATTTTACGCTGATACACTGGGGACCGAGTGTCTTCTCACCTTCCCCTTTTATAGCATGTGGCCCGCAGGATTTGCGATAGGCTGTTGGCACATGCCCCGCGGTCTGTATCTCTTTCCATTAGCATCCAAACTGGGCTTTTGTATCTGTATCTCTTTCCATTAGTATCCAAACTGGGCTTTTGTATCTGTATCTCTTTCCATTAGTATCCAAACTGGGATTTTGCGAGCTCAACACTGAATGGTATACTGCAGTTATGGTTGTCGTTGAGCATGCTTTCTTTGATATACTCCGAAACATTTCTCATAAAGTCAAGAGCTGTACTTTTAGCAGTTGTCTGGTGCGAATTGCGGTCGTAAGCCGAATATAGATGTCCGGTGGGCGGTGATTGGATCATCAGGTATAACCCTCTGAACCAATCCTGACTTGGTGGCCCGGTTCGGACGACCCGGGCGCGGCGCGCTGCCAGAATCCATCCCACGGAGATGTGCTCCGGGCACGGGAGCGGCGCCCCGGGCCGGGCAGCTGTATCGCACTGGAGCCCGGGCGACGGGAGCGGCTCCCCGGGCCGGGCAGCGATATCGTAACGAAACCCGGCCGACGCCAGCTCCGGGCGGCGGGAGCGGCTGTCCGGGCCGGGCAGCTGTATCGTAACGGAGCCCGGCCGACGCCAGCTCCGGGCGGCGGGAGCGGCTGTCCGGGCCGGGCAGCTGTATCGTAACGGAGCCCGGCCGGCGCCAGCTCCGGGCGCGGGAGCGGCTCCCCGGGCCGGGCAGCTGTATCGTAACGGAGCCCGGGCGCGGGAGCGGCTGGGCGGGCCGGGCAGCTGTATCGTTACGGAGCCCGGCCGGCGCCAGCGCGGCGCCCGGCCCTGGAGACGAGCGGCGAGGAACAGACCTTTAGCGCCCGGTCCTTGAGACGAGCGGCGGGGGCAGACCTTAAGCGCCCGGCCTTTGAGATAAGGGGCGGGGACGGACCTTTTGGCGCCCGGCCTTTGAGACAAGCGGCCGCCGACACGGTCTGTGGTCCGTCCGTGGTCCGCCGACACGGTCTGTGGTCTGTGACTCTGTTCACACGGTCCTTGGTCCGTCCCTGGTCCGCTGACACGGTCCACGGACGGGGTTGGCGCTGAGTGCCGGCAGCCCCCCGGCGCCGACCGGACGTGGGTGACGCTGAGTGCCCGCTGCTGGCACCCCTCAGATTCGGTGGGTCTGAGTGCCCGCTGCCGGCACCCCTCAGAGTCGGTGGGTCTGAGTGCCCGCTGCCGGCACCCCGAGTCGGTCTCTGAGCATGTGGCGGAGGAGCCGGACAGGGTCCGCCGTGGAGTCACCTATCGTGTCGTGTCGGGCTTCGGTCCGTCGGGTGGAACGTTATGCACAGTTAGACACCGTGTCTTATATCACTCCTGCATTCGCAACGTTTTTTTTTTTCTTAAAGAAACAATATCCTTTATTGTTTGGAAACGAAGCACGCCACGCGAGATTATCGCCCTTCTAATTTAGAGACGTTACAGCTTGTTTGTCACATATTGGACACATCGAACTAGAAACACACGCACACATGCATTGCTTACAATGTGTTATCTTAATCTAGGACATTGCAAGCCCAACCCAGTGACTCTTCACTGTTCGGTGCATGTCAACAGCCATGGGCGGACATACTTCTCACGCCACCCTTCCCTACGTCACAACGGTGACGGATTCCACGTCACCCCTCACGGTGCATCACCGCGCCACCAACGCGTTACTGCGCCACCAACAGGTAACCGCGCCATCAGTACGTCACTGACGGGCCCTGCTCCGCGCTCCCAGTTTATCACGGCAGGGCGCGGCGGCCGGTCACGCCGTGTTACGCTGTCACGGGTGTCCGTGTCACGGGCGTTACGCTGTTACGGCTGTCCGTGTCACGGGCGTTACGCCGGTCCGCGGTCTGCCTGGTCAGCGATGTCCGCCGGCGACCGGCGCTCGACCGGCCGGCCTTCTTTGGTGCTCTAGACTAGGACTAGCAGTGGAGCATATGAACTTGAAGCACCTGCTGATTGCGCGCATACATGTTTAGCGTGCTCCTAGCGATATGACCTTCTATCACTGTGCACTGTTAGTTCGGTGTGGCGACGTTTTCATAGAGGCTGTGTTTACGTATTGTCGCACTCCTGGCGCGGATGCGGGCCACAGCGGCTCTCTCGGCCCCGTGGTCCCGCGCCTCAGCCGACTGCGAGCCTGGCCGGGTCCTCTGCCCCTTATAGCGACACTGGCCGGATCCTCAGCAGATGCTCATGACAGAGACCCTGGCCGCGGTCCCCTACTCCGGACAGTGTCCTGTGCTCCGGACAGTCGGCTCAGCTCTGATCGGGCCGCGGTCCCAGCTCTGATCGGGCCGCGGTCCCAGCTCTGGTCGGGCCGCGGTCCCAGCTCTGGTCGGGCCGCGGTCCCAGCTCTGGTCGGGCCGCGGTCTCGGCCGCGGTCTCAGCTCTGGTCGGGCCGCGGTCTCAGCTCTGGTCGGGCCGCGGTCTCAGCTCTGGTGGGGCCGCGGTCTCAGCTCTGGCCGGCCACGGTCTCAGCTCTGGTCGGGCCGCGGTCCCAGCTCTGGTCGGGCCGCGGTCTCAGCTCTGGTGGGGCCGCGGTCTCAGCTCTGGCCGGCCGCGGTCTCAGCTCTGGCCGGCCGCGGTCTCAGCTCTGGTCGGGCCGCGGTCTCAGCTGCACTGGCGGCCGCGGTCTCAGCTCTGGTCGGGCCGCGGTCCCAGCTCTGGTCGGTCCGCGGTCTCAGCTCTGGTCGGGCCGCGGTCCCAGCTCTGGTCGGGCCGCGGTCTCGGCCGCGGTCTCAGCTCTGGTCGGGCCGCGGTCTCAGCTCTGGTCGGGCCGCGGTCTCAGCTCTGGTCGGGCCGCGGTCTCAGCTCTGGTGGGGCCGCGGTCTCAGCTCTGGCCGGCCACGGTCTCAGCTCTGGTCGGGCCGCGGTCCCAGCTCTGGTCGGGCCGCGGTCTCAGCTCTGGCCGGCCGCGGTCTCAGCTCTGGTCGGTCCGCGGTCTCAGCTGCACTGGCGGCGGCTGGTGGCCGCTCCGCTGGCTGAAGTCGAACACGTAGCAGCGTCCCGTCTGGCGCCAGTCGGGACTGAGCTCGGACGGCGGCCGGCGCGCCCGCAGACTGCCCGTCTGCGCGGCGGTGGCGGCGGCGGCCGGCAGCGCCGGGCCGCCCGGTCCGGAGCCGGTCACCGCCGGGCGCGCGGTCCGCCGCAGCGGCAGCGTGTGCGCGCCGTGCTTGGGCTGCGCGCCGACCACGCGCGGCCCGGCAACGGCCACGAAGGCGGGCTGCCGGCGCGCCTCGGCCACCAGGTGCGCCAGCCGGGAGGGCGCGCGGCCGCCGCGCGGTCCGTGGTACGTCACGGAGACGCCGCAGCGCCGGATGGCGGCCAGCGCCTCGGCCGAGATGGGCCGCACGCCGCCGTCGGCTGCCGACAGCGCCGAGTCCGAGCCGGAGCCGGAGCCGCAGCCGGAGCCGCACTCGGAGCCGGAGTCGGAGTCGGGCCGCGCCGGCTCTGCGCCGTCACTGCCCACCTCCGCCCCGGAGTCCCCGGCGGCGTCCCCGGCGTCCCCGGCGGCGGCGGCGGCGGCGGCACGGCGCGCCCGGAACAGCTCGTGCAGCTGCTCGTGCAGCACACTGTGGCCGGCCGTGTCCGAGCGCAGGATCTTGCTGCTCGGGTTGGCGCGGATGCCGGAGAGGCGCGCTGTATCGCGCCACAGCAGGTAGCCGTCGGGCTCTGCGCGCGCCAGCCGCTCGAACCGGTCGGCCACGCGGCGAACCGTCTGCGGCGGCGGCAGCTCGCCGCCGGCCTCTGGCGGCGCTCCGTCCGCTCTGTCTGCGCCGTCCTGGGACTGGCCGCCGGCGCCGGCCTCCACCGGCGGCGGCGGCGGCGACGTGTCCACGATGATGATGTTGTCGTTGACGAGCAGGTCGGCCAGCCGGTACTGGCCGAGGATGTCAGTGCCGCGGTGGCGCGCGCGCAGGGCGCCCACGGTGCGTGGCCGTCGGCGCGCCGCGTGCGCGGCCACCCAGCGCCGTGTGGCCTCGGCGCCGTCCGCGGCGGCCGGCGGCTCGGCACCGCTACCGCCACCGCCCAGGTGCGCCAGACCGAGGATCTGCCGGCGCGAGATACCGCCGGCGCCGCAGTGAAACTCGTCCTCCTCCGAGCCGCCGGCCGAGCTGCACTCCCCGTCACTGCGGGCAGAGGGAGTCGTCAGTCACTGCGGGCAGAGGGGGGGTCAGTCACTGCGGGAGGAGCTGCACTTCCCGTCACTGCGGGTAGAGGGGGGAGAGGGTCAGTCTCGGTACACAGAGCCCCACTCCTCGTCACAGGGCGCGAAGCGGACGGAACTGCGTCAGCTCGGTAGGAGCAGAGCAGCGGGCCGTTAGTCACTGCCGGGCGGGACGGGCCGTCAGGCTGACTCTACGGAGTCCACAGGTGGTGCCGTCACACATACTGACATACTGACAGACGGCAGTCGGACACACCGCCCACACAGACACCTGGCGGGCAGCCGACGCCGGCTGCCGGAGACGGGACGCCGCCAGTCCCTGGAACGGCTCCCAGGGACCCTCTGATACCACGGACACCGTGAATCTCTGGCGCCGAGCCGTCTCACGGACCCTCTGAGAGCCGCCGAGCCGTCTCACGGACCCGCGGTCGGCTACGGGCGGCGGCTTATGGATCCGTGCCACATTAGGGCGGTGACGGCCAGAGATGTGGGTGGCCGATTGACGACTGGTCCCAGGGTCACCGGCCGGCTCGGCTGACCGGGCGCGGTACTCACTCGAGTTCGGTGAGCGTGGTGAGGCTGGGCGCGCGGCAGGCCGGCCGCTCGGGCGACCCGGCGAGCTCTGCACCGGGCCGGCCCGGCCGCAGACACTCCTCCTCAAAGATCACCTCCAGACTGATACCGCGCCGCAGTCGCGACCGGAACAGCATGCTCTGCCGGGGAGAGAGAGAGGAGGGGAGTCAGAGCGGGGAGCGGTGGGCGACGGAGAAGGTCTCACCGCGCGGCCAGGCGCCCAAATAGTTCCCATCGATAGTTCCGGACCCCCGGCCGGCCGGTCGTATTGTTTGCCGGAGCATTCAGTGGGCCGCTTTCGCCGGCTCTTTACGGCGGTGTGGCGGTAACGAGGGTTGCGATTAGTTCCGGTGATGTGTCGGCCCGCACCGGCCGCCGTTCGTTAGGTTATTTGATTTGGGGGCGGCTGTTTGGGTGGCATAGGTGGCTCATGGGTGCTGCCTGCTGGGGTGACTCCACCTCTGCTTCAGTTAGAACGCACACGCGTTTCGGGTGAAGCGTTGGTTACAATTAGTAACCGAACTCTCTTAACCCGCGCCCCGTTGGGCTCTGCCGAGCAACGCGCCCCGTTGGGGGGGGGGGCATTTTGCCCCCCCCCCCTAAGATCTCGAGAACCACGCAACGTAGCGACAAGCGGCAAACGGTGTTGGATAGCCCTATCAGGGAACTACCTTGTGACCCAATTTTATTGACCTAGGTCAAACCGATGACGTCACAGGTCAGGTCAAAGGTCCAATTTTCACCGTTTACAGGCATTTCAAGAAATGCGTTGTAAAATCGAGTAAAATGCATTTCATTGAAAATCATCGATGGAGAAATGTTCTTCAAAACACATATTTTGCTAGTTGAGGTCACTGATACCAGGTCAGGTCACTGAGGTCAGGTCACGGGGGGGTCACAATATGAAAGTGTCGTGTGATACATGTTTTATGGTCCATTTTACATGACAAATGCGATTATGTGGGTCAGGCAGCCTTTGGGGCCAGCTTAGGTCACGTTTTGGTCAAAGTCAGGTCAAGGTCAGGTCAAGGTCAGGTCAAGGTCAGGTCAAGGTCAGGTCAAATTTCAAAGTTGATATTTTTGCATAAAATGGGTATCGAATCGATGCAGCTCGTCACGGGGAGTTCAATGGTGGTCTTTGTTTTGCCGTACGAGGTCTAGAAGCGCTAAAAATTGAGTTCAAAAATTTGACGTCATCATTTTTGAACAGTTTTTTTCGCTATAACTTGGCCAAAAAACGAGATATCGATCTGAAATTTGGTATGTATATAGAAGAGCGCAGGGGCTATCACATAAATTCCGTTTTTTCGAAATTCGGAAAATTTTGGATTTTTTTTTTTTAGTTTTTCTAAAAAAAAATCCATTTTTTGAATTTTTTGGGTCAAAAACCCAAAATTTTGAAAATCCGAGATAGCAGTTTTGTAGCGCCGCTTTTTGTCTATTAGACCATATAAAGAACTTTGAAATTGCTTGATAACTGTAGATTTGGTGAGCGTTTCAAGATTGCATGTTTTTTGCTCATTTTTGCTCGAACATGACCTCAGTTTCACCTCAATAACTCCTGACCTAAGGTGACCTAAGACTTGAAATTTGGTGTGAAGGTGTTAAATTGATGCCCGGAAAGGTACTGAAAATTTGGCGGCGCTGCGCGCCGCCGTTTTCTTGCTATTCAGGAAAAACCACAGGGGGGGGGGGCCAAAATGCCCCCCCCCCCCCAACGGGGCGAGGGTTAAACCTCACCCATTACTTTATTGTTGTTGGGTGTTTCTATCGTTCAATAGGTATATGCGTTCACGGAAGGTATTAACAATATATTCACATTGATGTGGACTGGGGGTTCTGCGCCTTCAACGCCGACCGAAAATGGGCGCGGTATCGTTCATAACAAGGTTGAGTACCTCGGCCGTCAAGTGATGATCTCCGGGGAAATTCGATAGCGGAATAAAAGGGCAGATTGCCGTCCTTCTGGAAACTGTCGAGTGTTCTCATCGTAAGGAAGCTGTCCAGTGTCCGACCGGAAAATGTCCGGAGTTATAGCGGTCTTTGGTTGACCGTCACCGCTGCCTCGCTGCACCCTGCTGATGGAGCCGGTGTGGATGTATCTGTAGGGGTGCCGGCCCCGGTCTGGGTGCGCGCGCCGCGCGGCCGCCGGCTGGCCCGCCGTCACGGCGCACTGCCGGGCCGTGACGCTGGCTCGGCGTGACGGCGCACTGCCGGGCCGTGACGCTGGGCGGCCGTGACGTTCCGCTGCCGTGGTGATACCGAGTACACCGAGCTGCCGGCGGCGCGGGGCGGCGCCCGGGGAGGCAGGCGGACTGAATCGGTGCCCGCCGCCCGGGGAGGCAGGATGCGGACGGTGTCGGTGCTCAGTCGGCGACCCGTCTGATCGGTGGCACGGCCGCTGCAGGTGAACGTTGACCCAGTCACCGGCCACTAGGTGACCCGGTTACCGTCCTATACCGTCCGTCCGTCCGTCCGTCCGTCCGTCCCAGAGACCCGGCTCCAGAGACGGGGCAGGTGGCGGTACCGGCGGCCGTCACCTGTGGCCGCCGACCCGGTCTGACCGCCGACCTCGGGACTGACCTCTGAACTGACCTCTGAACTGACCTCTGAACTGACCTCTGAACTGACCTCTAGGCTGACCTCTAGGCTGACCTCTAGACTGACTTCTGATCTGACCTCTGGTCTCACGGGTGGAGAATTGTGCTGGACTGGGGGTGCTCGAGCTCTCCCAATTCCACGCCGGCCACGCCGGCTTGGCTTTGGAGCCGCGGCCGGGCGGCGCGGGTCAAGGTCACCGCTAGGCGGCGGCGGATTTGCTGCGCCCGAGCACCCCCAGCTGGTCACAATTCTCCACCTATGTCTGGTCTGACTTCTGGATTCCCTATGACCTCTGACTCCTGACCTTTGAACTGACCCGTGGGCTGGCCTCCCGACTAACCTTTGAGCTGGCCTCTGATGTCTGAACTGACCTCTGACCTCTGAAATGGTCTCTGGACTGACCTCTAGACTGACCTCCGGACTGCCCTTTGGACTGACCTCTGAAGTGACCTGACCGGTGCTCCGACCCTGAGACTCGCCGTGGCTGATCTGCCACTGTCGACGGACGTCGGGTCATCGTTCAGTTGTGGAGATCCATCTCCCGCTCGGTATTATCTTCTTTGTGTCCATCTCGGTCTCGTATTTCATTCCCTTTTCCCATGTCTCAGACGCTTTCTCTCTCCCCCTCTCGCCGTCTTGTGCTCTTTTCCTTCTTCGAGCAGCCGCACCTGCCTCGTTGTTAATGATGTGCGATTCATTTATCGCTCTATTGTAATCCTCATTGGGAGAGCCGCGCGTCAGCGGTAAAGCTGCCTATAAATGCTATGATAACTAGATACGGGTGCATAATTTGATTAGGTCTTTCCCGATGCGGTGTGCCTCGTGGCGCCATTCGAATGGATTACGTCCTCGGGGGCCGACAAATGGTATATGAGGCCCATAACGGCGGCAGGGAGGCGCATCAACTAAAACACCAGGCGGCAATTAGTAGCGGCGGTAGCCTCGGGTCCGTGTCACCGTGCCACCCTCTGGGTCTGACCTCTGAGTCTGACCTCCCACCCTCTGGGTCTGACCTCGCCACCCTCTAAGTCTGACCTCGCCGTCCGCGACCTGTCCTTGCCGTGACCCGGGGCTGCGTGAGCCCCTCCCCTCGTTAGTGGCAGCCCGCGCCGGCGGCTGTTCGCCGCGTGCCGGCCTGTTTTGGCTGTCACTGTCGCGTGCCACGCTGTGCGTGTGGGCGGCGTCATTTCGCGGCGGGACCGGCCGGCGGCGGATCCGGCCGGCAGGGCGCTGCGGCGCGCCAGGGTGGGTGGGAGCGGGCGGGGGAGGACGGTATGACACGCCTCAGTAGCGGGCCGTACTCCCGATCATCAGCCGCCATCCTTGGCCCAGCTGCGGCCCGCGCCGCTCCAGCCGCGGCTCCGAACTTGGGAGAGGTTACCGGCCGGCGCCGCTGCCCGGCGGCCTGCTCTGCCGGCGCCCTCTGTGCCCGGCGCGTCTGCGGATGACAGAACCACCGGCCCTTGGACGCCGGCCGACTCCCTGGTGATGGGGGAGGGATCTGTGGCGGTGGCCGGTGGGTCTGTGGGTGGCTGAGCGGGGCGGTGTCGGTGGGCGGTGGCGGTGGCGGTGAGCGGTGGGCGCGCCTGCTGACGGCGTCTCCCGTCCACTGACAAATGGCGGCTCTCTCCGCCCTCCCTCTCTCCCTCTGCCGCTCCTCTCTCCCCTGCCGGGGTACCATCTGGTGTGTGTGCTGGACACGCCGGTCAGGTGACCGCCGCTCCTCTCTCCCCTGCCGGGGTACCATCTGATGTGTGTGCTAAACACGCCTGTGAGCTGTCCGCCGCTCCTCTCTCCCCCGCCGGGGTACCATCTGGTATGCACTGGAAGTGGACACGCCTGTGAGGTGACCGCCGCTCCTCTCTCCCCTGCCGGGGTTCCATCTGGTGTGTGTGCTGGACACGCCTGTGAGGTGACCGGCGCACCGGGGCGGAACAGCCGGGCCGCCGCCGCGGCTTTCCCGACAGCGCCGGCCGTCAGAGAACCGAGCCACACCGAGCTGGGCTGTCACTGCCAACAGAGCTGCCTGTCAGCGAACAGAGCAGGTCTGTCAGACGAACAGAGCTAAACGGAGCTGGGCTGTCAGCAAAAGCTGGGCCAGAGCTGGGCCGTCAGCGAATAGGGCTTGGACTGTCGGTGGATAGAACAAGGCTGTCAGCGAACAGAACTGATCTGTCAGACGAACAGAATTGGGCCGTCAGACGAACTTTGTTGGGGAAGGGGTCAGACTGCCCTGGGCTCTCTGTCATACGCGCTATACAGGGTGCGGAAAAAGTTCTGTCATATGCATGCTAATCTCGCCTACGAGCGCTGCGGTTGAGTTCTGGGCAGCGAATAGCCGCAGGCGTGACCTTCGGTGACCTAGCCACCTGGCCGGAGGGCAGAAACTACCAGCTGTTCACGGTCAGTCATGAAAAGGCAGGCTAAACGACGCCTCGTCGCTGGGTGCCTGCGCGCGGCGGCCAAATCGGGCATGACCGATAAGCAGGTTACGGCAAAATGTGGAGTCACCTGGCGAACAGTCATGCGCATTAAAGCCAAAATACGAGCAGGGGAGACCAAGGGGGAGACTGTCGATCCGATGGTTCGATTCAATCCGGTGAATAAACATCCACAGAAAGTGATGGCGCTCGGCGTGGTGGGTTCGGACGGCAAGAAGTGCCCGATGCTCTTAATTGACGCCAATGAGAAGGTGAAGAGGGTGGTGTACGAACGTCTCCTGAGCAATGACGTCATCCCATGGATCCTGAAGACCTATCCACTCGGCAATTTTGTGCTCCAGCAGGACGGAGCGCCCGCGCACACTGCAAGTTCCACCCGGCAGAAGCTGACGGAAGAGCTCGGGGAGGCCCATTTCTGACGCAGGGAGATGTGACCTCCTCAGTCACCCGACCTGAACTCCCTCGACTACGGCATCTGGAGCGTATTGCAGGAGGAGGTCCAGGGAGTGTCCCATCCTAATGTGGAGGCTCTCAAGGCGCACATCGTGAAGACGTGGGAGGCGATGGACCCCGCCTACATCTTCAAGACATGCCAGTCTTTTCACCCCTGTGTGGAGAAGGTCATCACCGCTGAGGGGGGTTATATTGAGTGAGGGGGAGTGAAAGCATGTGGTAAGATGTGGCAAACCAGTGTTTGGTGGTTTTATTAAATATAGCTGCGCAGGTTGCATTTGTTTGTGGAAATGCGGAGATATGACAGAACTTTTTCCGCACCCTGTACTGGAACGGGATGACAGACGCGCTGCACTAGGCTGCTAGACGGGATGTGAGACGCGCTGCACTGGGCTGGTAGCCGGGATGTCGGAAGCGCTATACTGGGCTTCCTACGTCTGTGTGTGACGCTACACTGGGCTTCCTAGTACGTCTGTGTGCGTCTCATCGGAATAGCGCAGGCTCCCGTGGGGACGTTTCAGTCGTTCAAATTCATCGCGTCCACATTGAGGTAGGCTGTTCCATTAGGACTGAGACCTCAAGACGCTCCATTTTCACACACATCACCCTGCATTGTGGATCGAACTAGACCGAGCTCGCATTGTGTAGGGCTCGGACCGTCTGACCGGACTGGGTCGGTTCCGCTCAGGTCAGGTCAGGTCGGGGCAGGTCGGGTCAGGTCAGGTCGGCTCCGGTCAGGTCGGGTCGGGTCGGGGCGGGGTGCTCCTGACGGCTGTCGGGCCGCGCCGCGGCGGGTCAGGTCGGCGGGGTGGCCTCTAGCAGCTGTCCGGGGAGGTGACCGGGAGGGCTGGGAAGGAGTGCGGGACCCCTCCCCGGCCGTCGGGGCGTGCGGGGGTGCCGACTGCCGACTGCCGCTGGTAGGTATGGCGGAGTGGTGTTGACTGGTGTGCATCGTGAGGGGTGCTTTGCTGGATGCTCTGTGTTGTGCTGTGTGTGATTTTTTGTTCGGTGGCCTAATGATTTTTAGTTTGGGTAATGGGTACCGAGGAAGGCTTGTGTTTGGGACTGTAGCTGGAGTTTGTTGTGCAGTGTCGATGCTGTTCTGTAGCTGGAGTTTGTTGTGCAGTGTTGATGCTGCTGATGCCCCGGTAACCGATTCACCGAATGTTCCATGTCTGCGCAGACGGATTTTTGATACGTAAGTATACGGCATGCCCGAGTCCCCTTATTCACCGCCGATAGCTGGCGAATGCCGCAGCTAATGTACTGATTTTTTGTTACTTTTTGTCATTGCCGTCATGGGCGATATCATGCGGACCTGGTGCGCGCGTCGTTAGCCATTGCTGTGCGAGACAGCGGCAATGGCTAATGATTACCGACCGTCGGCGGTCGGCGCTGGGTCGCCGGTCGGCGGTCGGAGCTGCCGCAGCGATCGGAGCTCTGGCTGACGCCGACCGGGCCGGCGGCCCTGGTCGGCGGTCGTCTCTGCCCCAGCGGTCGGCGCTGCCCCAGTGCAGCGGTCGGCGCTGGCGGACGCCGACCGGTCTCGTCCCCCGGGTCGTTACGGGCCCGGTGAGCCTGATGGGTCGGCCCGCCATTATCGGCTCGTCCAGTAACCGATGTTGTCGGCGCCACTGACACCCCCACGGCGCGCGCTCCGCGTGCGCTGCTCGGACGGAGATGCGCTGTGTCGTGTCCGCGTGTGTACCACTACTGGGCCGGGAGGGGGCCGGGCTGAGCGGACAGTGGAGCGGTCCCGCAGTGCTGCCTCGCTCCGCCGACGGAGAGGGGCCCGGGGCGGCGGGAACGTTCCCCTGGAGCATCGCCCGCAGCGATAGATGTCTGATGTATGTCTCCCTGACCCGGCGGTCCGTCCACTGACTGCTGACCGCTGACCGCTGACCGCTGACCGCTGACCGCTGACCGCTGACCGCTGACCCAGTCCCGTCGGCTGGTCCGCCGGTGTGGCGCGGACTCTGATCTCCCAGTTTCCGCTCGCCAACCCGATAGACATAGTTGAACAATGAACCCTTCGGCCATCCCAAACGGCCAGTGTCGGCGTCAGAGCTAGGGGGCGGGCGAGGGGCTACGATACGGGAACTGTTAGCGAGCAAATAGGCATTTTTGATATCTTCGCAAAGACGGCCGGCGCTCGGAGCGCGGCGGTCGGTCCGCCGCGCCACGCCGCTCACATATGTGTCATCTGGCCCCTGTCCTGGTTCTCATGCCCACGTGTTGTGCGTACCACGAGGGCTGAGACGGGACGGGGGCCTGACAGTCTCGACCGTGACTCCGCCGGCGCGACACGGCCCGGTGCACGACGTGGCCGACGTGGCCTTACGTACGACGCGGCCGACGTGGCCTTACGAGAACGATACGACTCAGTGAACTGCACCTGTGACCGCCGTATTTCACCCTTTTTAACCGCTTACTAAGTATTCAAGAATAGACTTTTACTTATATGAACAATAACTTTATGGTCCTCCGGGTAACGAGTACGAGAACGAGTGAACGATCACGAGCACGCACGAACATTTCCGCATCGAACGGGTGAACTGTACGTTTCTCATGAACATTCTGGTCCTCCGGGCCGGATATCAGTGAACTAACTAGTGTGATGGATTTACAGTGACGACGCGGTGTTGTGAACTGTGAGTACAATGTCTGACAAGCGGTCACGACATGCCAGTGATGCGAAATCACATCAAAGCCGCCGAAGCTCGTATCACACGAGGAGCGAGGCGAGCTTCAGCACGGCGTCCTCCGGTCTCAGTGAAGCCCGCCGCCGGGCTGCACTTAGCCAGCTCCAGGCGGAACAGGCCCAGCGCGCCGCCGCCGCCAAGGCTGAGCTGGCCCGGCGTCTGGCGGAGGCGGACGCGGAGCAGGCCCGACGACAGGCGGAGCAGGCCCGGCGTCAGGCGGAGGCGCAGGCGGAGCAAGCCCGGCGTCAGGCGGAGGCGCAGGCGGAGCAGGCCCGGCGTCAGGCGGAGGCGCAGGCGGAGCAGGCCCGACGGGAGGCGGAGGTGCGGGCGGAGCAGGCAGAGGCGCAGGCAGCCCTGGAGGCACAGGCGGCGAAGGATGAAGCTGAGTGCCGTCAGCTGGAGCTGGAGCTGCTGGAGCAGGAGGAGCGGGGTTCGCAGCACCCTCGTTCTTCCGCTGCACCATCCGTCGCTGGTCTTCCGGTGGTTGCAACTGAGCCACCGGCACTGGTGGACGTGTCTCGACAAACGGACGAGTCAACCACGCGCACCCGACAGTGGCTGGCTCAGTCTCAGCTGCATGTGCCGCCAGTGGATACGGCTCCTGTCGGCACCCTGCCTCCACCTGCAATGCGTCTGCAGCGCCCGTCCAGTGACGACACGCGAGCGGTCCCACATCTGCCGCGCATCACGCTAGAGAAGTTCGGCGGCTCTGCCATCGAGTGGCCGCGGTGGATAGCCCTCTTCAAAGCGCTGGTGCACGACCGCGCTGATCTCACCGACGTGGAACGGCTAACCTACCTGCAGACTCACCTGACGGGGCCGGCAAAGGAGTCGGTGCGCGGCATGCTCTGCGACGCCAGTCTATATAGCACTGCCCTGGGTGAGCTGGAACGAGAGTTTGGTGACCCGTCCCGTGTGATACACGCCACGATGAAAAGACTGATCACAGCGCGGCCAGTGAAAGACGGTGACCTGTCAGCGCTCACAGAGCTGTCTCGTGAGCTCCACACCGCGGTGAGCGTCCTACAGTGTCTGCACTACGAGCACGACCTCGCTGCCGCCACGAACGTCACCACTGTGACTGGGAAGCTACCAGCCTCCCTCGCCTGGAGGTGGGGCGAGCACATGGTGGAAAACGGCATCACTCGTCCGACGCTCGTCGATCTCGACGAATGGCTTCGCCGTCATGTGTCAGCTGGTCGGTTGGCCTTGAACGTGACCACCAAGCAGCTGCCGAAGGTCGAGGCTAATGACGCTGAGTGCCGCCCGAGACGCGTGTTTACCACCGCGTCGGCGCGGCCCACGCCGGCGGCTGTAAAGCGGGAGAGGACAGCTGCCATAAAGTCATCAGCGGACGGACACAGTGACTGGTGTACCATGTGTCAGCAAACACACGAGCTCCAGCACTGTGACGAATTTCTCGCGCTGACTGTGAGTGAGAAGGCAGAGTTCGTTGGCAGAAACGGACTGTGCTTTAACTGCCTGGGTCGCGATCACATCAGCGCCACGTGTCCCAGTGATGCACGATGTGACGCGGAGCACTGCGGCAGGCGTCATCACACGCTGTTACACAATGGAGGACGAGTGTTTCCGCTGCGCGATTCCGATGATGGTACGCCGTCATCTGCCAAACATGTCGGCACCGCATCGGCCGAGCCTCGCAGTGATGTTCTCCTGCAGGTGGTGCCCGTCACCGTAAATGGGCCGGCAGGTAGCCGCACCACGAACGCACTCTTCGACCTGGGCAGTCAGGTCACACTGATCACCGACGACCTGTGTGACCGGCTCGGCATCTCGGGGCCCACCGACAAATTGGTGCTGAGTACGCTGAGTGGGACCCAAACGACGACGTCACGACGCGTATCCTTCGCCGTCGAGGCTGTGGGCGGCGACGGCAGGGCACACCGTATACGAAACGCCCAAACGACGCCGACGTTAAACGTGTCAGCCAAGGCCATGGACTGCACAGTGGCAAAGGAGAAATGGCCGCACCTTGCCGACCTGGATCTCCCCAGCGCCACCCACGGCCCAGTGGAGGTGCTCCTGGGAACCGACGTCATCGAACTTATTGTGCCGCGGGAAGTGATCGAGGGACCGACGGGAACGCTGTGCGCCGTAAGGACGCTGTTGGGATGGACGGTGACCGGGCGGGCGTCGGAACGCTCGGTGCTCGATGGTGAACACGTTGTCAATCACGTTCGTGTCAGTGATAAAACGAGTGCAGTCGCTGAACGTCACACCCAGGAATCATCAGAGACGACCCAGTGGTGTCACGCAGCCGAGCCGCCGGGCCCGGCCGACATCTTCAGCAGAGGCGGCCCGGGGACGGACCTCGCCCCGGGCGGACCGTGGATACGAGGTCCAGCTGCGCGGTCCGGCCCGGCCGCCCTCTCCGACGACGAGACGAGGGTGACAGCGTGCGTCACCGAGCGAGCGGAGCCGGTCGTAAACGGCAGTGACTTCTCGTCCTGCCTCATGGACTCCGGCGGCCTGCTCAGAGTCGGTGGCCGTCGCTGGAAGCGGAAGAACACGCAGCCGCAGGATCGCTCCTGGCGACGCCGGCGGCGAGAGTGTCTCCCCGCGCACGCCGACCGCACACTGCATGTCGATCATGGACACGACCGAGGTCAAGGTTGGCGAACTAGTGCGACTGACCGACGGAGACGTACCGCGTGGACACCGGCCGATGGGACGAGCGGAGTGTATGACCCCGGTGTAGGCGGTCGTATCCGCGCCGTGGATGCGACGACTGCCACTGGTCGTTACAGGCGGCCAGTCTCTCGTCTCTACCGTCTCGAGTGCGACGGCGACGAACAGTAAACGGACTCGGAGAGATAATGTGCGGCACGGGGGACGGCTAAAGTGAGTCGTCTACGACCGCACTGTGCCGCCGGCGAGCAGTGTGGAGATCGGAGCATTTATTAGTGTTTCCTGCGCCCACCATTCGCGATGCCAACGTGTGTGTGTGTGCGTGTGAGAGTGAGCCGCTCATTCTGTCCGCTGCGAATGGTCATTTGTGTTGAGTGCAGCCATTAGCTGTCAGCTGTGAGCCGTTTGACAGTTCTTGAACGCGCTAGTAGTTTACGACCTTAGAGTGTAACATAGCAGTGTTAGATTAGTTTATGATACGCACCGTGTTAGCGCTATTGTACGTCCGCGTTTGTTCGCTTCGCCGCTTCGGTAACGTAATGTGTGTCATGTTGTACATTGTGTGATGGGTGTTTGTTGTGTGTCGGCCATGTGACGGCAATGTCACTGCCGCCAATGCCTCTCGGCCCAGCGTGTGTAGTTTACGACATGCGTCAGTGTGTGACGGCACCCGGCTGCCGAGACCGCGCCGTCACCAGTTTTATGACTGGGTGATTGTTGGCGGGATAATGCCTGCCTCAGTCAGACATTGTGTAGTGCGTAATGCGTATTGTATGTGAGTGTATGCATATTGCACACGGTGTGCGGATCGTGGCGAGTGTGTGCGTGCGTACGAGACGCTTGAACGATTGCTCGCTAGTTGTTGGATTTTCCGCGGATGATCGCGAAAAACCGGGCCGGCTATGTTAGCGAGCAAATAGGCATTTTTGATATCTTCGCAAAGACGGCCGGCGCTCGGAGCGCGGCGGTCGGTCCGCCGCGCCACGCCGCTCACATATGTGTCATCTGGCCCCTGTCCTGGTTCTCATGCCCACGTGTTGTGCGTACCACGAGGGCTGAGACGGGACGGGGGCCTGACAGTCTCGACCGTGACTCCGCCGGCGCGACACGGCCCGGTGCACGACGTGGCCGACGTGGCCTTACGTACGACGCGGCCGACGTGGCCTTACGAGAACGATACGACTCAGTGAACTGCACCTGTGACCGCCGTATTTCACCCTTTTTAACCGCTTACTAAGTATTCAAGAATAGACTTTTACTTATATGAACAATAACTTTATGGTCCTCCGGGTAACGAGTACGAGAACGAGTGAACGATCACGAGCACGCACGAACATTTCCGCATCGAACGGGTGAACTGTACGTTTCTCATGAACAGGAACCAATGCGATAACTCGGCTGTCCGTTTCTGTCCGCCCTTTTAGTATTCCTGGACAGTGTGGGGACCAACTTGGCAGCTACTCTCTGTGAAACTCCCCGCTATGGAATGGGGATCTGCAGGTCCCGGATCCTGTGCGCCGCCGCCGCCACCACTTATAGAACTCCTGCATCGTGTTATTAGCAGTCAAAGTGCGTCCTCCAGCCGTTATGAGGCGGTGACGCGGCAGCGCGGCGGCCCCAGTTCTGTCCCACCGACGCTGCAGCGGAGCTCCGCGACCGAGCGGCACGGCGGCACTCGCCCCACAGTAGCGTTATTATCGCCCGGTACCCTCACCCACAGCCGCCTCCGCCCCGGCGGCGGCGGTCCGTGTGATGACGCGCCTCCGTGGCCCGGCCGCCTCTTTAGTTCCTCGTTTGCGCGTCGGTAGCAGGGGGGGGGGGGGGCGGAAGGCGCTCCGTGCTCCATTGGGCTGCCTGCGTCCGACCATCGATCAGCCAGCGTCCCCACCCCCACCGCGGCACCACACCCTCCCACCGCGGCACCCACCCCTTCGGCCTCACGGCTCACATCAGCCGGCGTCCCTCCCACCACGGCTGGATCCACCCCCAGTCCCCCAGCCCTCCCACCGCGGCACCCATCCCCTCCGACCGCGGCACCCACCCCTCCCACCACGGCACCCATCAGCCGGCGTTCCCTCCCGCCGCTTCCGTAGGCGCGGCTGCGCCCTGTCGCCCGTTCTTTGGCGCCCTGTCGCCGGGTCGGTGGCGCCCTGTCGCCCGTTCTTTGGCGCTGTGTCGCCGGGTCGGTGGCGGTCCGTCAGTCGTCACCCCACCGCTGGCGGTCCTCCCCCGGGGTGGCGGTGAGCCAGTACCGGCGGCGGTGCTAGATATCCACCGGCGGCGGTGCTCGATATCCACCGACTCGACGGCTGGTGAGTGAGAGCGAGTGCCGCCGCGGGCTCCTATCTGGCGCCGCGCCGCCGGCCGTGCCCATCCCGGCTGCTATCGGGCCCCGAGGTGCCGCGGCCCACGGACCCCGTCCGTCGGCGGGCAGTGACCGATGCGGGTCACCGGGGTCACCGCTGACCGACAGAGGCGCGGAGCCTGGCTGTGTGGAAGTAAACTACTGCGTCTGATCGAGCCGGCACTGATGACACTTTGTCATTCGTCCCACTCTGGATCCGGGGCCGGCCGTGTTGCCGTCCGGCGGATCCAGGTGGTAGTCTGACCGGGACGCGGCTCCCTGGTCCGGGGACGGCCGGCGAGCGGCGCCCTCGGGGCTGACACCGTCAGGGAGGTCAGGAGTCGGTACCGCGGCCGCCGACCGGGGATCACTGGTGTACGAAATCGGCAGACCCGCGGCCTGCAGACGAGCCACCTGCTGAGCGGGTGAACGGCAGCTTCCTCCCGGCCCAGCTGCTCCCGGGTGGCTCAGCAGCGGCTACCAGCTCCGGGTCAGCAGCGGCTCCCAGCTCCGGGTCAGCTCTCAGCAGCTAGCTCCCGGCCGGCTGCTGTGTTTGAACATTTCTGACCACCAACTGGGCCCTCCTGCTGGTCCTCTATTATTTACCGCCGGCTCAGTTGGCACAGCATGAGCAGTACTTCTTTTCGGAATAATCTGTTATTGATTCATGGTCACTGTCTAATCGTGCCTGTGAGTCGTTCCGCTGTATAGGCTTCATGCTCACTTCACACTTGTACTGAGGGCGCATTCAATGAGAGCCTCTTGCTCTGACTGAATAGTCTGCAGCGCGTGCGTCACTGCCACCCCCTCTAGCGTGTGCCCGTCGCTGTCCCCCCCCCTGTGTAGCGCGTGCCCGTCACTGCCCCCCCCCCCCTATGTAGTGCGTGCCCGTCACTGCCGCCCCGCCTCTTTGCAACTTGTGCCCGCCCCGCCAGCTGCCGCCGCGGTAGGCAGGGCTGACGGCGCCGGCGGACCCCGGATTGTCGCCGCCGTGTGCCGCCCGCCGTGTGCCGCGCCGGCCCGGTGAAAGCTCACTGAATCTGCCGTCGCCGATTTTCCGGGCGTCGATTGCCGTTCGGCAGCCGCAGCCACAGCTGCTGCGGTGGGTGAAACCGCTCCGTTTGTCTCTCAGCGGGACTGTCTCACCGAGACTGTCTCAGCTGAGAGTTCAGCGAAGGTTGTATCTGCTGAGAGTTCAGCCGACACTGCCTCAGCTGAGAATTCGGCCGAGACTGTCTCAGCTGAGCTGAGGAAGCTGAGGCCCCGGTGAGGCCGCGGCGGTACGATTAAAGGGGCGGCGAAATGGACCTAGCTTCTGACCTTTATGTCATTCCATTCCACTGTGAAGTGTCGTGATGTCACGGACCCGACCTGCACTCAGCGCTGCCCGGCCGCTGGTCGGCAGGAACGGCCGCGGCTACTGACTGTCGACTGGCGGCTGCCCCGCGGCGTGCCGCCCGGACGGGCCGGTCGGTCGGCAGCCCCCGCAGCCCGCCGGCGGCCGCGCGCCGCTCCGGTCTGCATGTCGGCCGTCTCGCCAGGCCCTATTGTGGCCACACTTTGGAAAGCCGCCGGAATACGGCGGTGCGGCCGGCCGGCCGGGCGCAGTTCCTCCCACCGTGACCGGACAGTGACTGCGCCCATTGTGAACCGGCGGCTGCAGACTGAGCGCGGCTGGGCACCGGGATACTGTCTACTGTCCATACTGTCCACTGCCCGCCCATCGTGAACCGGCGGCTGCAGACTGAGCAGGGCTGGGCACCGGGATACTGTCTACTGTCCATACTGTCCACTGCTCGCCAATTGTGAGCCGGCGGCTGCAGACTGAGCAGGGCTGAGCACCGGGGGAGGGAATACTGTCCACTGCTCGGCCATATCGGTGCACTGCTCGCCCAGTGAGTTCACCCGCCAGTGCCGCCGTGGTCTGTCGGCCGCCGATGCGGACACCGCGGCCGACTGTAGCCGGTATTCGGTCCGGACTTCGGAATCAGGACCTACCCGGACTCCGGAATCAGGGCCCATCCGGAGCGCCGCTATTGGTCACATGATAATTGGGATCGGAGAGCGATCTGGCTGAGCGGGCGTCGGTTCACCGCCAACCGGGCTCCAAAGGCGCCAGTCCGCACTGTATACTAGTGATGTCAGTTACAGAAAATCGGAATACCGATACCAAACCAAATACCAACCAAAACTGTGGAGAAATACCGAAGCCAAACCAACTTGGGAACATGAGGGAAATACCAACTTTTTACCGATTTCTTCGCCTCTTATAAATAAGTGGGGGTTCATGATACCAACAAAATACCGAACACATTAGGATTGAAATACCAAATACCAAGTTGGTATCGGTTTGGTATCGGTATACCAAAAAGTCTGTATCCGATTGACATCTCTACTGTATACAAACCGGGCCCCAAAGGCGTCACTCCGCCTTGTACACAAACCGAGCTCCAAATACATATGGCTTCCATTGAATGGAGGCTGCATTTTTATAAAAGAAAACCTTGTCCTAAGGTTTCTTATAACAACGATTTTGCCGTTTCCTGATTCGTGCATTACTTATTTGTAGCTGCATACTATTTTACCATGAATGTATTAGGTACATGATTGGAAATGGGTTGATTTGGTTTACCATATCGGTGTTGAGTGCGATATGTTGGGCCGATGGATGTGGATGTGAAACACACACTCCGGCTGCCGCTCAGGTCTCGTGTCTCTGCGTCCTAGGCTCACATCAACGATAGGAATATGAAAAATTTCAGCGGGACACACCCGACCTTTTCCCAACGCGAGCCGTGATTCTGACTGGTGGCTCCCACGCTGGGCCGGGTGGTGCCCGCACTGTGTGGGTATGGCTGTATAAGCGTATAGTACGCATTTCACCGTACCTGGTCTGTGGCGGCTGCCGAGCCGTCTGCTGCAGTGCCTTGCTGTCCCGGGTCGGTGCTGATGGGTCAGGTCGGGTCCGGTGGGGCCGTCTGCCCCAGTGCCTTGCCGTCCCGGGGCGGCGCTGACGGTTTGGGTCGGGTCCGGTGGGGCCTTCTGGTCGGCGCTGCCCTGCTGTCCCGGGACGGTCGGGTCAGGCCGGATCCGCCGCTTCCACAGCTCCCAGCGCGACTCAGCCGGCGCCGGCCGCTGCCGCCCCTCACTCCGCCACTCGCAGAGCGCGACTGATCACATTTTCTCCGCGGCCGCCGTCACCGCCGCCGCCGCCGCCCGCGGCCACCGCCCGGGCGGAACGCCCAGGTGGCCGCCCCCCCCCCCCTCGGAGGGGGGACTGAGTGGCTTGCCGACCGGCGCGGCTGGCTCCCAGGGCGTCCGACCCGTCAGCTGCCTATTGGAGTGCTAACGTTGCTTTTCTATGGGTTCGGTTTAATGGCTTTCCGCAGACACATGCACAGTGATCTCAGAAGGTACCCTTTATATAGGTGTATCGGACAGTGAGTTGTGCGCCCTGCCCTAGGCCGATGTCTTCCGTGTTGGTTCGTCTCAGCTGACACTGTGGCCAGATCGACACTGATTGGTGCAGGCTGCCGGGCCATCTGGCCGCCGCTCAGGGCATGTCATAGGCCGTGTGTGTGATACTGGCGGCGCGGGCCGATAGCACTGCCGCTCAGCGCCGGACCGAGTCCCCCGTGGTACCCCCGTGGTACCCCTGTGTTACACCTGTGGTGTGCTCTGTCACCGCTGTGACCGTTGCTGGATTCAGCCATGGGGTTGATTGGGGAGAGCGGGGGGGGGGGGCTGATCGCTGCCGGCCGGCCCGCACCTGGCCACAGATCAATGGACACGGGACATGTGGATAGGGAAGTAGCCAACACCGGTCTGGTACTTTACCGTACTGGCCGGGCTGGAACTGCCACGACCTGCCGCACGGAGCCAGGCGGGATCTCAGCTCCCAGCTGTCCCATCAGCAGCGGGGCTGAGACGCGGCTAGACGATGGGCGGTGGACGTTGGGCGGCGGCCGATGGCCAGTGACACGGTCGACCGACGCCGGCCGGCGGGCTGTCGGCTGTTTCTGGCACCGTCAGAGCGCCGCCTGCGGCCGGCTGGGATTACCGCGGCGACGACCGGCCACCCGGCATCCACTGCCATCCTCCCAGAGCTGCCGGAGCTCCCAACTCCCGCTCACGGAGCCGCTGGAGCGGCCAACTCCCACTCACGGAGCTGCTGGAGCGGCCAACTCCCACTCACGGAGCTGCCGGAGCGGCCGCGTGCCGTGCTGGGCGGAGTACGGGTCGTGGTGTGTTATTGACGCGGCTCCACCACGGGCTGTGTGTCCGCGCCCGTCCCTAATGTTCCTAATGTCCCGGCAAATCGGACGCCGTCAGACGCTCCCAGCCGGCGGGCGGTGTGCTGTACTCCCCCCCCCCCTCCTGAATGACCGGGGAGGGGAGGGGAGCGCCCCCCACCCCCAGGGACCCCCGGTGGGGGGGGGGCTCCCCCCATTGATCGGTGACCGTGTCATCAGTCGCGATAGGGCGATTGTGCCTAATTAGGCGGTGACCCGAACCGTCGACCGACCGTCGACCGATCCCCTATCGACCGGTCCCCCCTCACACACACAACGCCCGGGGGGAGGGGGAGGGTCTGCGCACCGGGCCACAGGGGTGTGGACAGGCCTAATGGTCTCAGTAATGTGCGCTCGATTCTGACAACAAACTATCCATGTGCATTGAAGTGGTGACCACACAAAACCTGATAGACATCCACTTCTTTTACGCTTGGTGCCTATCCCGCTATCGCCTTTTACCCGTTTCATAACGGTCGTATTGCTGCACTGTGTTGGCATGATAGTGTAGGTACTGGAGCGGTACGGTATCTGGCAACTGGCGCGACCGGCGCGGGGGGCGGGGGCGGCCGAAGGTCAAGTCGGGCCCGGCTGGTGACCTCACCCCCTCCGACCCCACCGACGGCGACACGGAGGGCGGCGCGGCGTACAGTCGTGTACAGGTTGATGGTCCCCTACTCTTTATCCACCGGGTTCCTATGGCTCAGCATTGGCAGCAGCCGCCTGGTACCGGTAGGCTGTGCCGCATGACCCGAGAGTGAAGCGGCACAGTCTACCCACGCCGTTTGACATCGGCTCGGGTCGCCGGGTGGAACGCTTTGTAGACCAGCTGTTGCGTCAGACCAGCGCGGGGGGAGGGGCTCGTCTCGGTGGTTGGCGTGGGCTGGTGAGTGGTGTGGGGCGTGTTGGTGGACCATGGGGGCTGGGCGGGTGTGTGTGGTCACTTGCTGCATTGCACATTTTGCGTCGCTTAACAATTGCATTCCTGTTTTTGCTAGGCACAATGCACGGAAGACCCAGCGAATATAATTTACTTTACTTGTGCATTGTGCAAGACGTGATTTGGCACGGTATCGAGGCAACCATAGGCCTTGTGCCTATGCATGATATTTAGGCAATACGTTTATGAAAACGGTAGATTGATGCTGGATGTCAATTCGTATTGCTAAATGTCGGCACGTATTAAATGAATGAATCAATCAATCAATCAATCAAACAATCAATAGACATGTATAAAACCGTTTAAATGGCTCGCAACCACTAATAGCAATCACACCATCCTAACTCGGAAAAGCAGCCGGAGCCCTGATGAGGCTCGAACCGGGACTCCACGCTGTAAATTTCGCCAATGATCCATCATTCCACCAAGCTAGAGTAACCGGCACCCGAACCCACAAAAACATTAATTGACTTTGCCGCCGACCTCCCGGCCCCGCCGCCCGCCCGGCCAGACTTTGCCCCGGCCACAGCCACCATCCGGTGTAGCTCAGCGTAGGAGTGCTCGACTGTCAAACTGACCGGTAGTGAGGGGCCCGGTTCGAAACGCTTCGGAAGCTGGATGTTTATCTCTCGGTGGGAGGCTTTACGTTTAGTCCACTTTTCAGAAAGATCATTTGGTGACTGATCTGTTTTCTTTCTTTGCTGCAATTCATGAGGAGACCGTATGCACCCTTACCTGTCCTTCCGCACCCCACTTGGGAGATGGGTGGTTGCCCCCCCATGGGTTTGTGAATATCTCTAAAACGAATTTTTGGAGGGGGATATGATCGGTTCTATGCGACAAGTGACCACACACGCCCAGCCCCAGGTCCGCTCACTCCCTACCCATATCACCCCCTCCCCACACCACACTCCAGCCCGCCTCATCCACCGAGCCGAGCCATAACGAGCCTCAGCGCCCCGGGGCGCGACCTGTCAGTAACAACAGTGACAATATATCAAATCCGTTAACTCCTCTATGAATGTCGTCTCGCAGATCCGGCAGTTTGGGCTTCAACGACTGAATGTTGAGGTGTCCAATTATCAGGTCTGGTCCAGTGTCGCCGTGGCGGCGCCAGCTCGCGCCGCCTCGATGTCCCCGACGCTTGGACGCGCCCCTGCCCCCGCGGCGCACGCAGCCGCCGGCCCGCGTCCCCGCCGGTTCGCTGACAGGTCGCGCCCCGGGGCGCTGAGGCTCGTTATGGCTCGGGTCGGTGGATGAGGCGGGCTGGAGTGTGGTGTGGGGAGGGGGTGATATGGGTAGGGAGTGAGCGGACCTGGGTCTGGGCGTGTGTGGTCACTTGTCGCATAGAACCGATCGTATCCCCCTCCAAAAATTCGTTTTAGAGATATTCACAAACCCATGGGGGGGGGGCAACCACCCATCTCCCAAGTGGGGTGCGGAAGGACAGGTAAGGGTGCATACGGTCTCCTCATGAATTGCAGCAAAGAAAGAAAACAGGTCAGTCACCAAATGATCTTTCTGAAAAGTGGACTAAACGTAAAGCCTCCCACCGAGAAATAAACACCCAGCATCCGAAGCGTTTCGAACCGGGCCCCTCACTGCCGGTCAGTTTGACAGTCGAGCACTCCTACGCTGAGCTACACCGGATGGTGGCCACGGCCGGGGCAAAGTCTGGCCGGGCGGGCGGCGGGGCCGGGAGGTCGGCGGCAAAGTCAATTAATGCTTTTGTGGGTTCGGATGCCGGTTACTCTAGCTTGGTGGAATGATGATGGATCATTGGCAAAATTTACAGCATGGAGTCCCGGTTCGAGCCTCATCAGGGCTCCCGCTGCTTTTCCGAGTTAGGATGGTGTGATTGCTATTAGTGGTTGCGAGCCATCTAAACGGTTTTATACATGTCTATTGATTGTTTGACTGATTGATTGATTCATTCATTCATTTAATACGTGCCGACATTTAGCAATACGAATTGACATCCAGCATCAATCTACCGTTTTCATAAACGTATTGCCTAAATATCATGCATAGGCACAAGACCTATGGTTGCCTCGATACCGTGCCAAATCACGTTTTGCACAGTGCACAAGTAAAGTAAATTATATTCGCTGGGTCTTCCGTGCATTGTGCCTAGCAAAAACAGGAATGCAATTGTTAAGCGACGCAAAATGTGCAATGCAGCAAGTGACCACACACACCCGCCCAGCCCCCATGGTCCACCAACACGCCCCACACCACTCGCCAGCCCACGCAAGCCACCGAGACGAGCCCCTCCCCCCGCGCTGGTCTGACGCAACAGCTGGTCTACAAAGCGCTCCACCCGGCGACCCGAGCCGATGTCAAACGGCGTGGGTAGACTGTGCCGCTTCACTCTCGGGTCATGCGGCACAGCCTACCGGTACCAGGCGGCTGCTGCCAATGCTGAGCCATAGGAACCCGGTGGATAAAGAGTAGGGGACCATCAACCTGTACACGACTGTACCCCAGGTCACCAGCTGTAGGGAAGGGGGAGGGGTACGTCAGAGCACCAGATGTGCCCGTGACGTCCGTCAGCTCAGAGCCGCCGCCACTGGTGACGGGTCGTCGACCTCGTCTGTGGGGCCGCCGCCGCCGCACCACACGAAGGACCCGCTCCCGCTCCCGCTCCCGCTCCCGCTCCCGCTCCCGCTCCCCTTTACACTCACCACTGTACTGCTTAGCTGCTGCGGGGACAGACGCCGCTGTACTGGTGCGGGGACCGACGCCGCTGTACTGGTGCGGGGACCGACGCCGCGGTACTGGTGCGGGGACAGACGCCGCTGTACTGGTGCGGGGACAGACGCCGCTGTACTGGTGCGGGGACAGACGCCGCGGTACTGGTGCGGGGACAGACGCCCTGTCGGGTGATGTGCAGTTGAGAGGGTCCGGCTGCCGGCAGTTCCCGTCTGAGCTGCCGTACTGGGGTGGAACTGCGCACCGATCATCCGGTGTCGGCCGGTGGCAGGGACAGTCGGTCTGCCGGTACCGCTACTACTCCCGAGAACGGCCAGCCAGTCAGTCCGGTACCGCTGCTGGCAGTACAGACAGTCAGGTACCGCTGCTGGCAGTACAGACAGACAGTCCTGTACCGCTGCTGGCAGTACAGACAGTCAGGTACCGCTGCAGGCAGTACAGACAGTCCGGTACCGCTGCTGGCAGTACAGTCAGTCCGGTACCGCTGCTGGCAGACAGACAGTCAGGTACCGCTGCTGGCAGTACAGACAGTCAGGTACCGCTGCTGGCAGTACAGACAGTCCGGTACCGGTGCTGGCAGTACAGACAGACAGTCCGGTACCGCTGCTGGCAGTACAGACAGTCCGGTACCGCTGCTGGCAGCACAGACAGACAGTCCGGTACCGCTGCTGGCAGTACAGACAGTTCGGTACCGCTGCTGGCAGTACAGACAGACAGTTCGGTACCGCTGCTGGCAGTACAGACAGTCAGGTACCGCTGCTGGCAGAACAGACAGTCAGGTACCGCTGCTGGCAGTACAGACAAACAGTCCGGTACTGCTGCTGACAGACAGACAGTCCGGTACTGCTGCTGACAGCACAGACAGTCAGGTACCGCTGCAGGCAGTACAGACAGTCCGGTACTGCTGCTGGCAGTACAGTCAGACAGTCCGGTACCGCTGCTGACAGACAGACAGTCCGGTACCGCTGCTGGCAGTACAGACAGACAGACAGTCCGGTACCGCTGCTGGCAGTACAGACAGGCAGTCCGGTACCACTGCTGGCAGTACTGACAGACAGACAGCCCGGCACCGCTGCTGACAGACAGACAGTCCGGTACCGCTGCTGGCAGTACAGACAGTCCGGTACCGCTGCTGGCAGTACAGACAGACAGCCCGGTACCGCTGCTGGCAGTGCAGTCAGATAGTCCGGTACCGCTGCTGGCAGTACAGACAGACAGTCCGGTACCGCTGCTGGCAGTACAGACAGGCAGTCCGGTACCGCTGCTGGCAGCACAGACAGACAGTCCGGTACCGCTGCTGGCAGTACAGACAGACAGTCCGGTACCGCTGCTGGCAGTACAGACAGTCAGACAGTCGTGTACCGCTGCTGGCAGTACAGTACAGACAGTCCGGTACCGCTGCTGACAGACAGACAGTCCGGTACCGCTGCTGGCAGTACAGACAGTCAGGTACCGCTGCTGGTGTCACAGACAGTCCGGTACCGCTGCTGGCAGTACAGACAGTCCGGTACCGCTGCTGGCAGTACAGACAGACAGTCCGGTACCGCTGCTGGCAGTACAGACAGACAGTCCGGTACCGCTGCTGGCAGTACAGACAGTCCGGTACCGGTGCTGGCAGTACAGACAGTCCGGTACCGCTGCTGGCAGTACAGACAGACAGTCCGGTACCGCTGCTGGCAGTACAGACAGTCCGGTACCGCTGCTGGTGTCACAGACAGTCCGGTACCGCTGCTGGCAGTACAGACAGTCCGGTACCGCTGCTGGCAGTACAGACAGACAGTCCGGTACCGCTGCTGGCAGTACAGACAGTCAGGTACCGCTGCAGGCAGTACAGACAGTCCGGTACCGCTGCTGGCAGTACAGACAGTCCGGTACCGCTGCTGGCAGTACAGTCAGTCCTGTACCGCTGCTGGCAGTACAGACAGTCCGGTACCGCTGCTGGCAGTACAGACAGTCCGGTACCGCTGCTGGCAGTACAGACAGTCCGGTACCGCTGCTGGCAGTACAGTCAAGACAGTCCGGTACCGCTGCTGGCAGTAGACAGTCCGGTACTGCTGCTGACAGCACAGACAGTCAGGTACCGCTGCAGGCAGTACAGACAGTTCGGTACCGCTGCTGGCAGTACAGACAGACAGTCCGGTACCGCTGCTGGCAGTACAGACGGACAGTCCTGTACCGCTGCTGGCAGTACAGACAGACAGGCCGGTACCGCTGCTGGCAGTACAGACACAGTCCGGTACCGCTGCTGGCAGTACAGACAGACAGTCCTGTACCGCTGCTGGCAGTAGACAGTCCGGTACCGCTGCTGGCAGACAGACAGTCCGGTACCGCTGCTGGCAGTACAGACAGTCCGGTACCGCTGCTGGCAGTACAGACAGACAGTCCAGTACCGCTGCTGGCAGTATAGACAGACAGGCCGGTACCGCTGCTGACGGTACAGACAGTCCGGTACCGCTGCTGACAGTAGACAGTCCGGTACCGCTGCTGGCAGTACAGACAGTCCGGTACCGCTGCTGGCAGTACAGACAGACAGTCCGGTACCGCTGCTGTCAGTACAGACAGACAGTCCGGTACCGCTGCTGGCAGTACAGACAGTCCGGTACCGCTGCTGGCAGTACAGACAGACAGGCCGGTACCGCTGCTGGCAGTACAGACAGACAGTCCGGTACCGCTGCTGGCAGTACAGACAGTCCGGTACCGCTGCTGGCAGTACAGACAGACAGTCCGGTACCGTTGCTGGCAGTACAGACAGACAGTCCGGTACCGCTGCTGGCAGTACAGACAGTCCGGTACCGCTGCTGGGGCAGTACAGTACAGACAGTCCGGTACCGCTGCTGGGGCAGTACAGACAGACAGTCCGGTACCGCTGCTGGCAGTATAGACAGACAGTCCGGTACCGCTGCTGGCAGTACAGTCAGGCCGGTACCGCTGCTGGCAGTACAGACAGTCCGGTACCGCTGCTGGCAGTACAGACAGTCCGGTACCGCTGCTGGGGCAGTACAGACAGACAGTCCGGTACCGCTGCTGGGGCAGTACAGTACAGACAGTCCGGTACCGCTGCTGGCAGTACAGACAGACAGGCCGGCACCACTGCTGGCAGTACAGACAGTCCGGTACCGCTGCTGGCAGTACAGACAGACAGTCCGGTACCGCTGCTGGCAGTACAGACAGACAGTCCGGTACCGTTGCTGGCAGTACAGACAGACAGTCCGGTACCGCTGCTGGCAGTACAGACAGTCCGGTACCGCTGCTGGGGCAGTACAGTACAGACAGTCCGGTACCGCTGCTGGGGCAGTACAGACAGACAGTCCGGTACCGCTGCTGGCAGTACAGTCAGTCCTGTACCGCGGCTGGCAGTACAGACAGTCCGGTACCGCTGCTGGCGCCTGGCAGTACAGACAGACAGTCCGGTACCGCTGCTGGCGCCTGGCAGTACAGACAGACAGTCCGGTACCGCTGCTGGCAGTACAGACACTCCGGTACCGCTGCTGGCAGTACAGACAGACAGTCCGGTACCGCTGCTGGCAGTACAGTCAGTCCTGTACCGCGGCTGGCAGTACAGACAGTCCGGTACCGCTGCTGGCAGAACAGACAGTCCGGTACCGCTGCTGGCGCCTGGCAGTACAGACAGACAGTCCGGTACCGCTGCTGGCAGTACAGACAGTCAGGCCGGGACCGCTGCAGGTAGTACAGACAGACAGTCCTGTACCGCTGCTGTCAGTACAGACAAACAGTCCGGTACCGCTGCTGGCAGTATGTACAGACATTCCGGTACCGCTGCTGGCAGTACAGACAGACAGTCCGGTACCACTGCTGGCAGTACTGACAGACAGACAGCCCGGCACCGCTGCTGACAGACAGACAGTCCGGTACCGCTGCTGGCAGTACAGACAGACAGGCCGGTACCGCTGCTGGCAGTACAGACAGACAGTCCGGTACCGCTGCTGGCAGTACAGACAGATAGTCCGGTACCGCTGCTGGCAGTACAGACAGACAGTCCGGTACCGCTGCAGGCAGTACAGACAGACAGTCCGGTACCACTGCTGGCAGTACAGACAGTCCGGTACCGCTGCTGGCAGTATAGACAGACAGTCCGGTACCGCTGCTGGCAGTACAGACAGACAGTCCGGTACCGCTGCTGGCAGTACAGACAGTCCGGTACCGCTGCTGGCAGTACAGACAGACAGTCCGGTACCGCTGCTGGCAGTACAGACAGACAGCCCGGTACCGCGGCTGGCAGTACAGACAGTCCGGTACCGCTGCTGGCAGTACAGACAGGCAGTTCGGTACCGCTGCTGGCAGTATAGACAGACAGTCCAGTACCGCTGCTGGCAGTACAGTCAGGCCGGTACCGCTGCTGGCAGTACAGACAGACAGTCCGGTACCGCTGCTGGCAGTACAGACAGACAGTCCGGTACCGCTGCTGACAGACAGTCCGGTACCGCTGCTGGCAGTACAGACAGTCCGGTACCGCTGCTGGCAGTACAGACAGACAGTCCGGTACCGCTGCTGGCAGTATAGACAGACAGTCCGGTACCGCTGCTGGCAGTACAGACAGACAGTCCGGTACCGCTGCTGGCAGTACAGACAGTCCGGTACCGCTGCTGGCAGTACAGACAGACAGGCCGGTACCGCTGCTGGCAGTACAGACAGACAGTCCGGTACCGCTGCTGGCAGTACAGACAGTCCGGTACCGCTGCTGGCAGTACAGACAGACAGTCCGGTACCGCTGCTGGGGCAGTACAGTACAGACAGTCCGGTACCGCTGCTGGCAGTACAGACAGACAGTCCAGTACCGCTGCTGGCAGCACAGACAGTCAGACAGTCCTGTACCGCTGCTGGTGTCACAGACGGGCAGTCCTGTACCGCTGCTCGCAGTAGACAGTCCGGTACTGCTGCTGGCAGTATAGGCAGTCCGGTACCGCTGCTGGTGTCACAGACGGGCAGGCCGCCGGTGAATGGGCGCCGGGCGGCCGGCCGGAACGGCGATATGCACGCGTGACAGAGTCGCGTGCACGGCCGTGTGCCGTGTGCACGCGGGGTGCACGCGCCGCCGGGTGGGTGTGCGCGGAGGGGAGAGACCGGCCGGGAACGCCCGCGCCAACCGCCGGCTTTCACCGGGCTGGAACGCCGCAGCGGGACGCTGTTGGTGGCCGCGGTGTCCCAGTCTGCTCCCCGTGCTCCTAGTCCAGCCGAGGTGCTGTCCGACTCGGCCCAGCAGGCTCTGCTCGGCGGACTGATCCCAGCGGGCTGATCCCGGCGGACTCTGCCCGTCAGGCTCTGCTCGGCGGACTGATCCCAGCGGGCTGATCCCGGCGGACCCTGCCCGTCAGGCTCTGCTCGGCGGACTGCTTTCGGCGCCCCCGCTGATCTCACTAGTGGGCCGCTGATGGCTCCCGGTCCCAGTTTCCCTTATAAATCCCACGCCGTCCCTGAGGCGTCTCCAGAGCCCAGTCCCACTGTCTGCGACTGCCGGCACTCTCTGCCAACTCTGTTTACAGTCCACGCCCACTCTGAAACTCCACTCATACCTGTCACAAACGCTCAGAACTTCGGCAATGCCCGTCTGCCTGAATGCCCCGCGATATTGGTTTGCAGTGCTGCATGAAAAGTTTGGCACTTGATGAGCGTCCAAGTCGTTCTCTGTCGCAAGTTGAGCTCTTGCAGCGCATCGCCAATGCTTTGAGCTGGTCCTTTGTCGGCCATATGTGTCTCAGAAGACGATAAGGCCCACGCCCTGAACGGAAATGGGCGTTTTCGTTCCGTTTGGTTTCAGCTCACAAAAAGCCGCGAATGGGGCAGCTGTTGCGGGCCCTTTACCACCGTCTGGAGGCCGGACAGGGCGCTCCCTGGCTGCCGCTGCCGCCACAGTCTGCACTCGACAGGGCGCACCCTGACTGCCGCTGCCGCCACAGTCTGCACTCGACTGTGTCAGCTGCACCGGACTGACTGTATCAGTCTGTGGCAGAACCATTTCATGCTGTGTGTGCTCAGGGGGCACTTCAAGAGACCCTCCCGCCTTCAAAAAAGTTACTGAATTGGCATGAAAGTGAGGTCGCTCGGTTCAGAAAGAGCGAAAACGAATATCTACCAAATTTCATCGAAAAATATTCACCAGTTTTCAAGATTTAGACTTTCACTTTTGTTTACTTTTTGGGATATCTGTTGTTCCTAGCGACTTTATTTGAAAGTGCGGCACTTGTTGCGCGCAAAGCAGCATATACCACCGGGTGCTACCAAACATTTTAGTAAAAGTTTAAAAATCGTTAGATCTGCGCTGACGTCACACATTTAGAGGGGGCATTCTAAAGCATTAGCCCCTCTTAATCCAAGTACTGCAACTTTGAAATCAGATATTTTTGATTTCAGGCATTTCTCGATCTTGTGAGTGCTCAATCCGGTAAGTGCAAGCCAGGGACCCCATTTTGGCTATCTCAACTCAAAACTAATGTTAAGGTGGAATGCTCACTTTAAGATGCGCCTTTCTTGTCGCATAAACTAGGTTTTGAACTAGAGATGTCAATCGGATGCCGACTTTCTGGTATACCGATACCAAACCGATACCAACTCGGTATTTGGTATTTAATTCCTAATGTGTTTGGTATTTTGTTGGTATCATGAACCCTCGCTAATGTTTAAGAGGCTAAGGAATTGGTAAAAAGTTGGTATTTTCCTCACGTTCCCAAGTTGGTTTGGTTTCGGTATTTCTCCACGGTTTTGGTTGGTAATTGGTTTGGTATCGGTATTCCGATTTTCCGTAATTGACATCACTATTTTGAACATCCCACATCTCTGCTGGCTGCCGACTGCAGTCATGCAGTTTGGAAACAAAGGCTTCTCCGGCACTGCCCCTCCCCTCCCCTCCCTTCCCCAGCCCCGACACGCCTGCCTGCGGTGGTCCTTGGCTGGCGGTCACCCCCCCCCTTCCCCCGTCCTCCTCCTGACGGTCGGGGAGGGCCGGAGTGCGGGGTACTCACTGTCCAGCTACATTGCAAACACTCGGAGTCGGGACCTGTGGTCCTTTGGTCCTATGGGAGCCCCGGGTAGTCGGCGGTGACGGGTCCTCTGTGACCGAGAGTCGGCGGCGACGGGTCCTCCGTGAGTCCCCACGGCCCGGGACCGGCGGTGACTGGTCCTCGGGCGTCCCCACGGCTCCGGGAGTCTGCTCCGGGAGTCGGCGGTGACGGGTTCTCTGTGAGCCCCCACGGCTCCGGGAGTCGGCTCCAGGAGTCGGCGGTGACTGGTCCTCGCTGCCTCGGGCGTCCCCACGGCCGGGGACCGGCGGCGGACCGGACGTGGGACCGGCCAGCCGCGGCCGCAGCGGCCGCCGCCAAGGTCGGCTCCCACGATAAAATGCCTTGTTGTGGCGGCCGAGGCGCCGGCGCTCGGCCTGAAAGGGAAACGGCACGCGAGCCGCGCGCTGCTGCCCCGCGGCGGTGAGCTGAGGGGGGAGGGTAGAGTCCACAACATTAGGGAGGGGAGGGGCTGCACAACGAGCCCGCAGGTGGAGGGCGTGGTTCGTACCGTCCTGCTTCTGGATACATTCTGCAGCTCTTTCATGTATGGCGCATGGGCTGCAATCTGCATTATATGCTACCGTATCCATGTTACGAGATATGGGACGGGAGTGGGTTCTGTCCTGGGGAGGGGGAGGCGATGGGACGGGGAGGGACGGGACGAGGCTACTGCCGGTCCTGTCTGCTGCCGGCCGACCCGTCTGCCGGTCCGCACGCTGCCGGCCCCGTCTGCCGGCCCCGTACGCTGCCGGCCCCGTACGCTGCCGGTCCCGTCTGCTGCCCGTACCCGTCGTCGGCGCGGACCGTTCCATTAGCAGCTGATTAGAATGGATGGCCGCTCGGCGGTGCGGAAATGGAGCCGCGCGGAGAGCGCTCCAAACCGCTGCCCAGAGATGGTACCCGGACACCGGGGACGTGCTGTCCGCGGTCGGGTATACCTCCTGCAGATTACTGCCATAGGGGAGAGTGGGGTAATTTGGCCGCTTTTTTTAGAAAACGATATAACTTAAAATTGACGACACATTTCTGCATTTTCTCAACGCTGGCAGGTGTCGCATTCGTTTTACTTTACTGGACAGTGAACTTGAAATGATAGAGTAATTACTTATATTGAAATTGTGACGTATTACAAAGGTCTGCAAGGCGGCCAAATTGCCCCACTAGCAGGGTTATTTGGCCTGGGGTGTGGGGCAATTTGGCCGGTGTTAGTTTGAGGCCATGATTTTTGTTATAGGCGAGTCAGCTTCACTTTCAGCAATGACGTGTGTCCTATGACGCATTTGCTGCATTTTGGAGGTTGGCTCAGGGGTCACAGGGGTCAAAATAGCCAAATTAGCGGCTCTAGATGCGATCACCGTTTTTTACGAATAACTTTGGAAGTAATCAAGCTAGGCCAAAACTTTGAGTACCATCGTAATTCTCTCGTCAGTCCGCATCGAAAGATATATGTGTTGACCTTGAGAAGTCAAGGTCAAAGGTTGACCTCAGGTCACGTTGCATCAGGTCGCTTAACCTCAAGGTCACGTGATTTCAAGGTCATCATGCATATCATTCGATGCGCCTTGGCGAGCTGAACAGAATGAGACCATTTGTGCGGCTGTACCATTTTTATGTAAGGATTTATTAGCAAAAAAACGTTTGGTAACCTTTGATGACGTCACATCCTCTTACAGTTGACCAATCGGAAGTAAGGCATCAAAGAAGTCAAAGTTGGTCATGAATCATGTCATTTATGGTACAATTGACCATGAAAACTCGGCCGTCCCAGCATAGTGACCATGAGCGCACCGGCCAAGTTGCCCCACTAGTCCCGGCCAAATTACCCCATATTGCCATTCTGAAAATTTATGTCTATAAAGTCATCACGGCTTTACGGAATTAGATAAAATTGCTCTTGGAACCGCTGAACACCCCCAAGAATGGCGCTATAATGTCTGAATTCGTTTTTAGCCCAAATACTACATGTTATACAGCTTTGTAAACAGAAGTAAAAGTTACCATTTTCTAATGAAATTAACGTTTTATTAATTTTGAATAAAACTATGAGGGGCAAAGTTTTGACATTTGTCCTCCAGTTATTTCTACCCATGACAAATGAATAGAGAGAGTCATTTCACTCACTTTTATAAGACATCGTACAGGTGGGGGCGGCCAATTTACACCACCGGCCAAATTACCCCACTCTCCCCTAACTGGGTACCTACGGACTCGCTCCCGTAGTCCCGCGGGCTTGGACAGAGCAGTGGCCCGGCCACGTCTGACCAGCAGGGGTATCGGCCGGCCTCCCAGGTCGCACGGGCCCGTAATGTTGAGTAGTGCAATGCGCCCTGGTGCCGCCCTCCCTCCGCAGACCTCTGTGCGGTGTGCTGTGTGTGCATGCCGTCTGTGTCGGAGGACAGACTGTGTGCCCACCGCCGCGCTGACCCGACTGTCCGGCCAGATCTAGAGCAAGTGTCACATCTTGTGTCGGCAGTGTCCGACCAAATGTCGGCAGTGTCAGCTCTAATTTTTATGTGTCCGGCAAAAATTCGACAGCGTCTGGCGAAATATCGACAGTCGGGCTAGGCCGGCCAGACGTTCCGTTCGGACGGCCGCCAGTGCAGGTTGAACCGTGTGACGGCCGCCGGTGCAGTTTGAATCGTGTGACGGCCGCTGACGAGGCTGTGACGCGCCGTGACGCGTCACGCAGGCTGACCGTGTCCCGGGCCGTCACGGCCCGCCGCCGGTCGTGACGCCGTGACTCCGTGACGCCGTCGACAGGGGCCCGGTCGGAAGGCCGCGCCCTCCTAGCCGTGACAGCTTGGTATACATATCCCCTTCTCATTTCGAATTTCGTAACTGATTTCAATTCCGTGTCGAAAACGTGGTAAACCGTGCTTGTCACCTGCTGATATGCGAAATTGCGTTACACTGCAGCGCCAGCGGGACCTGGGCCCTGTTTCACGGCGGAGCGCTGCAGTGCGCTGCGCGCGTCGGCGCGTTGGGTTTCCATGGCAATATCAACAAACTTCCCTCTGACGCTACGCTATGACGTCATCACAAAACGCTAGCACCCCGGCGCCAGCACCATCCGCACGCTAGCAGTATTCACACTCAAACTTCTGTTCAATTGGTACTAGGTTCTTCAAGGTCTCTGTTCCATACGCGATTTACCATAAGCTAACGGATCGCACGCAACGTCATTCGAGTGACGTCAGGGGTATGCCTCAGCTCCCAGCGCGCTGCAGCGCGCGCAGCGTCGGGCGGTGAAACAGGGCCCTGGTGGCTCGGCGGTGGAGTGCGGTGTCGGGCAGGCTGTGGCTCCCTGCGCTCCGGCGGCGGCTCCGGAGGCGGGCTGTCTGAGTCACCGCGGGACGGGGCCGGGGCCGGGTGGGACTGCGGGACGGGGCCGGGCGGGACGGGACTGCGGGTCGGGGCCGGCCTGTGGGGCTCGCTGCGGGCCGGGGCCGGGCGGCTTCTCACGGTGCCGGGGTGTCGCTGGGAGTACGGCTGTAGTCGCCGGAGGCTGCTGTCCAGCCCGCGGCTGGCCGGTCGGCGCCGCACACAGGCGTGACCCTGACCTCGGACTGACCGCCGAGTGGCCGCTCACGTGGGAGCTGCCGGCGGCTCGGGTCACAGCGGCTCACTGCCGGCGGCTCGGGCCACAGCGGCCCACTGCCGGCGGCTCGGGTGGGGCCGGACGGACGGCCGGTCTCACGGGGCTGGTTCACGGCCGCGCCGGTTGTGAGGAGGCAGTCCGGCTCTCACAGACACCTGTGCTCAGTGCCAGTGACGTCTCCTGGCCGCTCCCTGGGCCGCTCTGCCGGCAGCGGCGTGGCCGTGTGTCTCCGCCGCTGTTGGTGTATCGATTGTCCGCGTCTGGAGCGAGTCGCCGCCGCCGGACGCTTCATTCAGCGGTGTTGGAGGGGTCTCATACGGCCCCTCCGGCTGCTTCATTCAGCGGTGTCGGAAGGGTCTCATACGTCCTACTTACTGAGTGCCGTTCCCTCCTTCCCGGCCGCTTCATTCAGCCAAGTGGGAGGAGGTCTCATGGCTCTGGCTGAGAGCCCGTCTCCGGTCGCCGGACATTTCAATGAGCTGGACCGGCCGACCGGAGCCCGCGGCAAAGGAGCTGGGACGCAGCCCGCCGCGTCTCCTGACCTTTACACTGGACCTGAAAGGCATCCGAGATTTTAGGGACATGCGGCAGCCCGTGGGCTTCTTCAGCGGCCAGTGGTAGGCATGCATTTGGTATACTCGTGCTGAACGATCGTTCCCGATTTTCCGTGCTTTACCTGCGCGCTGCGTGCGGCCGGCAGTTACCGTTTGAGGCGCGTGTGTCACCGGGCAGGGCGCTGCGTGCGGCCGGCAGTTACCGTTCGAGGCGTGTGTCTGTGTGTCTCCGGACAGGGCGCTGCGTGCGGCCGGCAGTTACCGTTTGAGGCGTGTGTCTGTGTGTCACTGGGCAGGGCGCTGCGTGCGGCCGGTAGTTACCGTTTGAGGCGTGTGTCTGTGCCACTGGACGGGCCGCTCCTCGGCCCATTGCCCGGGCCCGGAGCGGCCGGCCGGTATTGTATTGTGCTATGCTGTGCTGTGAGACGGTATTGGTGCGCCGCCGCTGCCGAGTGGCACTGCCGCCGCTCAGAATCACAGCCCGGCACGCAACTAGCGGGCTCCACCGTCCGCTCCCGGTCGGCCAGCGGCCGCGGAGGCCGCCGCAGGGCGCAGAGCCACGGTGACGGTCCGGGATGGAAGGCCAGAAGGGCCAGTGCGGGCCGCGCGGTGTCGATCCCGCCGCGCTGGCCAACCTAAAGCTGACCTGACCTGACGGGGACTCTACGGTCAGGCACCTGTCTGGGGTCCCAGTACCCCGTCTGAGCTCCCTGTACCCTGTCTGAGCTCCCTGTACAATTGTACCCTGTCTGACGCTCGCTCCCCTCTGCCGCCAGGTGTGGAGGTGGCCTACTCGCGCGGCCTACCGCAGATCACCGTGCCGCTGCCGTCCCGGCGGGAAAAGTGCCGCTTCACCCTGAAACCCATCAGTAACACGGTGGGCGACTTTATCGACCAGCTGCACACTGAGGATCGCGGCATCGACCGCGTGGTGCTGCGGACACTGCGTGAGTACATACCGCGTGGTGCTGCGGACGTTGCGTGAGTACATACTGCGGGCACTGCGGACACTGCGTGAGTGCATACTGCGGGCTCTGCGGACACTGCGTGAGTAAATACTGCGGACACTGCGTGAGTAAATACTGCGGGTGCTGCGGACACTGCGTGAGTACATACTGCAGACACTGCGTGAGTACATACTGCGGGCACTGCGGACACTGCGTGAGTACATACTGCGGGCACTGCGGACACTGCGTGAGTACATACTGCAAACACTGCGGACACTGCGTGAGTACATACTGCGGGTGCTGCGGACACTGCGTGAGTACAATACTGCGGGTGCTGCGGACACTGCGTAAGTAAATAGGTACTGTGGACGCTGCGTGAGTACTGCAGACACTGACTGCGGACACTGCGTGGGTACCCACTGCACACTAAGGACACTGCGTGAGTAGTACCTGCTGCGGAAACTGCGGAAGTACTGCGGGCGCTAACTGGCTCTGACTCTGACTGGCTGTGGACACTGCATAGCATTTCTCTCGAGGTGGGCGCTGTGTCAGCAGCGTAATCACCGTCCCGTCCGACACCAGCCTAACTCTGCCGTATAAAGGCAAAACCCATTATGTTCGGGTGACCTCTGACCTGAGATAATGGCCTCTGACCCGACATAATGGTTTTTGCCTTTGCACGGCAGAACAGCTAACCGTCTGTCCGGTAGTTGGCACGCGGATCGCCACCAGTGTAGCTGCCGCTCTGCCCGGTAACTGCCTATCTGTCCGGTAGGTAGGGTAACTGCCGCCCTCCGTTAACTGCCTATCTGTCGGGCGACAGGCGGGACGTGGATCGCCACCAGTGTAACTGCCGCTCTGCCCGGTAACTGCCTATCTGTCCCAGCCTAACTGCCTATCTGACCTGCAGGCGGGACGCGGATCGCCACCAGCGACAGCATCGAGGCGCTGATGGAGGAGGACTTTGAGCTCATCATCAACGACGACGTCTACCACGTCAAGACGCCAGAGCTGGAGCGGCCCTCGCAGGTACAGTAGCGCGCGGGCAGGGAGGTCAATGTCGGCCCTCGCCGATACCGCGGGGAGGGGAGGTCACTGCAGGATGCCACATGTGACTAGGCACCCGGCGCGGGCCGGAGCCATGTGCAGTCCGACGGTACCGTCCGGAGCGGGGCGCCGTGTGCGGTACCTTCTGGAGCCGTCCGCCGCCCGGTGTTACCGTCCGGAGCGGGGCGCCGTCTGCGGTACCCTCTGGAGCGGAGCGCCGCTCGGTGTTACCGTCCGGAGCGGGGCGCCGCCCGGTGTTACCGTCCGGAGCGGGGCGCCGTCTGCGCGCCGGCTCTCTGCGCTCATTATGCAGATGAGTGTCGACCAATTTGGCGCCAAACGGCGCGGCAATCCCCGTGCCGTGTACTGGGCGGGACCGGGCGGCGTCTACAGTGCCGGAGAGAGAACCAAGTGGCGCCTGGGGCTTAGAGGAATTAGGGGGTCCGGTGGGCGAGAGTGGCAGGGACCTTTCTCTCGCTGTCGAAGGTCACATACAGGTACTCACCGGAAGGTTCATTCATGATCAATACCGTCTATCGGTACGGGGTCATACTGAGTTTTTACGGCCATTGCCGCTGCCCGTGCTGCGCTGACCCCGGGTGTCCGTGCTGTCTGTACTATGTACACTCCGTCTGTCCGTGTTCTTCTGTCCGTGCTGTCCGTGCTCCGCTCACCCCGTCTGTCCGTGCTGTCTGTGCTCCGCTGACCCCGGGTGATCATGCTTTCCCTACTGTCCCTACTGTCCGCGCTGCCTGCGCTGACCGCGGTCACTGTGTGACGTAGACTCCGGCTGTCCGCGCTGTCCATGCCGCGCTGACTCCGGTCACTGGCGTAGACTCCGGCTGTCCGCGCTGTCCATGCTGCGCTGACTCCGGTCACTGTGTGACGTAGACTCCGGCTGTCCGCGCTGTCAATGCGGCGCTGACTCCGGTCACTGGCGTAGACTCCGGCTGTCCGCGCTGTCTGTGCTGCGCTGACCGCGGTCACTGTGTGCCGCCCGCAGGAGGAGCTCACCACGCTCTCCAACGTGCGGAACCTGGTGTCGCAGCTGTACGAGGCGCTCAACGTGGAGGAGCACCAGCTGAAAAAGGAGCGCGAGATCCTGGCCAAGCTGGAGGACCTCAAGGTGCAGCTGGCGCCCATGGAGAAGGTGGGTCAGGCTGTTCACCGCTCCGAGCGGGACTGACGGACGGACAGGGACGGGCTGTGGGAACAGAGACGGGAGAGGAGATGTGTGGACACTAGAATTCCCGTGTAAGTACCCCTTTCCTTATGACCGTCCTGTCCCTCCGACTGGCTCTGTCCCTCTGACCGCCCGCCGTCTCTGTCCCCCTCCGTCCCTCTGACCACTTATCCCTCTGACCCTCTGACCGTCCGTCTTTTGACCGTCCGTCTTTTGACCGCCCGTCTTTTGACCGTCCGTCTTTTGACCGTCCGTCTTTTGACCGCCCGCAGAAGAAGAAGGAGCTGGAGGAGGCGTGCCACCGGCGGACCAACCTGCAGACCTGGCTGGGCCTCGGCCTGATGGGCGTCCAGTTCGGTGAGACCGGCACGCGGGCCGCCGCCTATAGCGGAGTGCGCCGCCAGCGTAACAAACTGGGCTGCTTCCTATAGTGGAGATATCTGGCACTGACATTATTCATAGTTTTATAGCTGCCGTTGTTTTAGGTGACTACACGGAGTGTACCGGCTGAAGGTAACAGGTCGCTGTACTGAGTAGTGAGGCAGTGCTCTTCACCGACGGGCTGCTGATGTACTGACGATGTGCTCCGCCGTCCAGGGATACTGGCGCGTACTGTACAGACCGGCTGTTGATGTACTGACGGTCTGTTCCGCCGTCCAGGGATCCTGGCGCGGCTGACCTGGTGGGAGTACTCGTGGGACATCATGGAGCCCGTCACCTACTTCGTCACCTACGGCACCGCCATGGCCGCCTACGGCTATTTCGTCATCACCAAACAGGTGAGACCCACGGCCTGCAGTACGGTAGCCGGGCTGTGTGTCGGTTCGGCAGGCTGTGTCCGCGCTGTCGCCGCCCTCCAGGGTGGCTGCGCTGTGTTGTATGCTGGCCCTGAGTGTTGTGAGCCCCCCACTGACGCCGCCCGCCGCCCGGCCGGTCTCTGGGGGTAGCAGTGTGTTGTATACAGACTGCGTGCTGTGAGTTTACCACTGACGCCGTCCGCCGCCCGGCCGGTCTCTGGGGGCTGTGGTGTGTTGTATACAGACTGTGTGCTGTGAGTTTACCACTGACGCCGTCCGCCGCCCGGCCGGTCTCTGGGGGCTGTGGTGTGTTGTATACAGACTGCGTGCTGTGAGTTTACCACTGACGCCGTCCGCCGCCCGGCCGGTCTCTGGTGTCTGTGGTGTGTTGTATACAGACTGTGTGCTGTGAGCCCCACACTGACGCCGCCCGCCGCCCGGCCGGTCTCTGGTAGCTGTGGTGTGTTGTATACAGACTGTGTGCTGTGAGCCCCACACTGACGCCGCCCGCCGCCCGGCCGGTCTCTGGGGGCAGCAGTGTGTTGTATGCAGACTGTGTGCTGTGAGTTTACCACTGACGCCGTCCGCCGCCCGGCCGGTCTCTGGGTGTGCTGTGGTGTGTCATATACAGACCGTGTGCTGTGAGCCCCACACTGACCACTGACGCCGTCCGCCGCCCGGCCGGTCTCTGGGGGCTGTGGTGTGTTGTATACAGACCGTGAGCTGTGAGTTTACCACTGACGCCGTCCGCCGCCCGGCCGGTCTCTGGTGTCTGTGGTGTGTTGTATACAGACTGTGTGCTGTGAGCCCCACACTGACGCCGCCCGCCGCCCGGCCGGTCTCTGGGGGCTGTGGTGTGTTGTATACAGACTGTGTGCTGTGAGTTTACCACTGACGCCGTCCGCCGCCCGGCCGGTCTCTGGGGGCAGCAGTGTGTTGTATACAGACCGTGTGCTGTGAGCCCCACACTGACGCCGTCCGCCGCCCGGCCGGTCTCTGGGGGCAGCAGTGTGTTGTATACAGACCGTGTGCTGTATACAGACCGTGTGCTGTGAGCCCCCCACTGACGCCGTCCGCCGCCCGGCCGGTCTCTGGGGGCAGCAGTGTGTTGTATACAGACCGTGTGCTGTGAGTTTACCACTGACGCCGTCCGCCACCCGGCCGGTCTCGGGGGGTAGCAGTGTGTTGTATACAGACTGTGTGCTGTGAGTTTACCACTGACGCCGTCCGCCGCCCGGCCGGTCTCTGGGGGCTGTGGTGTGTTGTATACAGACTGTGTGCTGTGAGTTTACCACTGACGCCGCCCGCCGCCCGGCCGGTCTCTGGTGGCTGCGGTGTGTTGTATACAGACTGTGTGCTGTGAGTTTACCACTGACGCCGTCCGCCGCCCGGCCGGTCTCTGGGGGCTGTGGTGTGTCATATACAGACCGTGTGCTGTAAGTTTACCACTGACGCCGCCCGCCGCCCGGCCGCCAGGACTACGTGCTTCCCGACGTCAAGGACCGCTCCTTCTTGCTCTCCTTCTACAAGAAGAGCCGCAAGTCCGGTCTGGACGTACAGGCCTACAACGAGCTGCGGGACTCCATCTACCGGCTGGAGCAGGACCTGCGGCGGCTGCGGGACCCACTGCAGGTGACAGACTCCCCCCCCACACACACACACACAGCTGCGGGACCCACTGCAGGTGACAGCCCCCCCCCACACACACACAGCTGCGGGACCCCTAGATCCCCCCACACAGCTCCGGGACCCCCAGATCCCCCACACACAGCTCCGGGACCCACTGCAGGTGACAGACTCCCCCCACACACACACAGCTCCGGGACCCCCAGATTCTCCACACACAGCGGCTCCGGGACCCCCCTGTAGGTGACAGGCTCCCCCCCCCCCCCACAGCTCCGGGACCCCCTGCAGGTGACAGTCCCCCCCCCCACACACACACAGCTGCGGGACCCCTAGATCCCCCCACACACACAGCTCCGGGACCCATGACTGCAGGTGACAGTCCCCCCCCCACCACCACCATGGCCCATAGTCACGGTGTTGGGGCCCCTCTGGGTCAAAGTCAGACCCTGGTTAGGTGTTAGTTTTAATGAACGAGTCACTGGCTTGCCAGCCATGGTGTCTCTGACAGCCCCCGT